>NW_014624095.1:0-258 GCF_000485595.1 Priapulus caudatus | reverse complement strand
CTACTACTACACACACACACACACACACACACACACACACACACACACACACACACACACACACACACACACACACACACACACACGGCGGGACGCACGCATGCACACGATCTCGCGGGCACGCACGCATTTTCATTTTGGTGCGTTGTAATGTCTGCAGAGTAAAGCGTGCCTGATTACATTTTGCACTGCATTGTTTCGATGTACTGCAACTTATTTTATATCTGGTATACTAGCTTGCAAGCTAGTTCCACATTT
>NW_014624094.1:0-258 GCF_000485595.1 Priapulus caudatus | reverse complement strand
CATTAATATTAAACCTAATAAAATTCTCTTGAGACATGAGAGGCTTTGTGCTTTAAGCATCAAATTTAAGTGCCCATACTCACTGAAACCAGATGTTTAAATCCAGGCAGAGTTAATTCATCCTTCTGACATAGATAAACTGAATACCATGCAGTGTACTACACGTAGACTCTTTCAGGGGAGACTGAAAAACTGAAGTCCTGTTTGATGTACCTGAACATTCTCTTGGAGCTTCTTGTAAGAGTTGCTGTTTTAACC
>NW_014624093.1:0-258 GCF_000485595.1 Priapulus caudatus | reverse complement strand
TCTCACACGCGCACGCACACACGCACACGCACACGCGCGCACGCACGCGCACGCACGCACACACACGAACACAGCTTCACTCTCAGTAAATGTGTATGTCGCGTCAACTCTCTCTCTCTCCTCCTCCCTCTCACGCACACGCGCACGCACGCATACGCACGCACACGCGCACGCACGCAAACACGCACACGCGCACGCGCAAGCACGCACGCACGCACGCACTCACACACACGCACAAACACACCTCTCACTTCTCTC
>NW_014624092.1:0-258 GCF_000485595.1 Priapulus caudatus | reverse complement strand
CGTGTGCCACCAGAAGTACATCGCCATCTTGCTACAGAAGCTGCCGAGTCAGGTGTTAGCCTAAACCGCATAGCAAGTGCCAAACTAGCGCATTAATCGTATAACAATTCAAATGCACGCGGATTGCAAAAAGTGGCACGCCATTTTTCTTTCCGTATTAGGAAGTAAGCTATACGCAGAGGTGATTGCAAAGGATCAAGTGCATCAGGGTTCAGAAGTTAATCAGCGAGAAACCCAGGCTGGTGGATATAGCAAAGG
>NW_014624091.1:0-258 GCF_000485595.1 Priapulus caudatus | reverse complement strand
CGCAAGAAGGCGCGCTCGCCTGCGCGATTCGCGAATTGAAGGAGGAGACGGGCTATACGGCGCGCGAGTACGTTTATCTCGCGCAGATCCATCCTGTGATCTCGTACTCGACCGAATTCATCGACATCTATCTCGCGCGCGGCCTGACCGCAGGCGCGGCGCAACTCGACGACGGCGAATTTCTCGAAACCTTCACGGCGACGGTTCCCGAACTGCTCGAATGGGTGCGCACGGGCAAGATCACCGACGTGAAGACGA
>NW_014624090.1:0-258 GCF_000485595.1 Priapulus caudatus | reverse complement strand
ACTTTGCGTGAGATATTGTTTTGCAATTCATCGATGATGGTTGTGGTAGCATCAATACCAACATCAGCGCTTAGTAGGTGGGTCTCTAGCTCGTCGAGGAAGTCGGTGCTAATGCTTTTTTTGCCGAGTAAAAAGTCGGCCATGCCATCAGAAAAAGAGCGTTTGGTTTTTTCAAGCGAGCGGCTTAGTTCTGTGGTGTTATTTTCAGGTGAGCTTTGAACCTCTGACGAGGTTTCAGTATCTGTTGGTGTGGTGGCG
>NW_014624089.1:0-258 GCF_000485595.1 Priapulus caudatus | reverse complement strand
GCCGAGAGTTATAGCTGCTGCTGGCCGCTGCCGCTGCTGCTGCTGCTGCTGCTGGCCGCTGGCTGCTGCTGCTGTTGCTGCTGTTGGCTGCTGCTGCTGCTACTGCTGTTGGCTGCTGCTGCTGCTGCTACTGCTGTTGGCTGCTGCTGCTACTGCTGCTGCTGCTGTCGCCGTTTGCCGCTAGTGCTGCTGCTGCTGCTACTGCTGCTGCTGTTGGCTGCTGCTGCTGCTGCTACTGCTGTTGGCTGCTGCTGCTGC
>NW_014624087.1:0-258 GCF_000485595.1 Priapulus caudatus | reverse complement strand
GTATGCCCATATTACTTTCTTTTTTAATGGTGGTGAAAAAAACCATTTCCTCATGAAAAGCACGTTCTTGTCTCTAGCCCAAAAGATGTCGATACATATGATCAAAAACCAGAAATGTCAGCACCGGAAGTAACGGAGAAATTACTCACGGCACTTGAAAGTGATCAATATAGATTTTATCTCGTCAATTACGCTAACTCAGATATGGTTGGGCATACTGGAAACTATGAGGCCGCGGTTAAAGCGATAGAGTATCTC
>NW_014624085.1:0-258 GCF_000485595.1 Priapulus caudatus | reverse complement strand
TCCACGCTATCCCCTCAACCTATCCTTCCCTCCACCCCAGCCCCTTCCCCCATCACCTTAATTCATCCTCCGCGCTATCCCCTCAATCCCCGCACAATCCAGGCTCCCCACTATCCCCTCAACCTAGCGTCACCGCTATCCCCTCAACTGAGCCTCCATTCCATCCCCTCAGCCTACCCTTCCCTCTATCCCCTCAACCCGTCCTTCCCTCCATCCCCTCAACCCATCCGTCCCTCTATCCCCTCAACCCGTCCTCCC
>NW_014624084.1:0-258 GCF_000485595.1 Priapulus caudatus | reverse complement strand
ACACACACACACACACACACACACACACACACACACACACACACACACACACACACACACACACACACACACACACACACACACACACACACACACACGCACACACACTCACTCACACACGCACGCACGCACGCACACGCGCTATTCATTACATCAAATGAAGCAAGCCGCTTCTTCGTGATGTGGGAAAAATAACGATAGCACCTTCTAACGAGCATGTGTTTCTATGAGACTTAACACACAAAGCAGTTAACACAG
>NW_014624083.1:0-258 GCF_000485595.1 Priapulus caudatus | reverse complement strand
CTCCCTCATATCTCCCCTCCCTCATTTCTCCCCTCATCTCTCTTCCTCTCCCACCCCCTCATCTTTCCTCTCCCCTCCCTCCTCTCTCCTTCCCTCTCTTTCCTCTTCCCTCTCCCCCACCGCCCTCATCTCTCCTCTTCCCTCATCTCTCCCCCTCATCTCTACTTCATCTCTCCCGTTCTCTCTCATCTCTCCTCCCCTTCTTCTGCCCTTCCTCCCTCATCTCTCCCCTCCCTCTCTCCCCCTCCTCCCTCATCT
>NW_014624082.1:0-258 GCF_000485595.1 Priapulus caudatus | reverse complement strand
GTATGTGTGTGTGTATATGTGTGTGTGTATATGTATGGGTGTGTGTATGTGTGTGGGTATGTGTGTGTGTGTGAATGTGTGTGTGTATGTGTGTGTTTGTTTGTGTGCGTGTGCGTGCGCGTGCGCGTGCGTGAGTGTGCGCGTGAGTGCGTGGGAGTGCGGGTGCAGGTGTGTGGGCATATATAAGTGCGAGTAGAGAGTGTGAGTCTCTCTCTTTCGCTGTTTCTCTTTCTCTCTCTCTCTTTCTTTCTCTCTCTC
>NW_014624081.1:0-258 GCF_000485595.1 Priapulus caudatus | reverse complement strand
TCTCTCTCTCTCTCTCTCTCTCTCACCTCGTTCAGAGCCCCTATCTTCTATTCACATCAGCGTCTCCCTTTCTGATTACTCACTCGTTAGCACAATGTCTGCTGGTCATATATATATAATCTGCGATATCTTGATTGTAATGCGTCCGTGTAACTAGGACAGCAACTGCTGTCATCTCCATCACATTCTCATCCATCGCGCTGTACACGAGAGAAATAGAGGGGAGCGCGAAAGAGAGAGAGTGGGACAGAGATAAAG
>NW_014624080.1:0-258 GCF_000485595.1 Priapulus caudatus | reverse complement strand
CACACACACACACACACACACACACACACACACACACACACACACGATATGGCGCACATCCACGCACGCATGGAAAAGCACAAACGCGCACGTGCACACGTCCGCACGGGTCCGCTCTCGCTCTTCCCTACACACAAATACGCTACACATGCACGTGCGCACACTACGCATATACGCGCACGCACTTGGGGGCATATATCTTCCTTGCTATGTATAATATATATATATATATATATATATATATATATATATATATAT
>NW_014624079.1:0-258 GCF_000485595.1 Priapulus caudatus | reverse complement strand
GTGCGGCACCGGATGTTAGTGGCTCAGTCGAGCCTATGAAGTAACCTTATTTGTTGATAAGGCACCTGCATAAACGGATATAGCGCAACCATAGGAACCGGGTCAGTGCGGTGATACACCCGAAACATGTTACGGGCAAGCGTCTTGTCAGTCGTGCTTTTTACAAACCATTGCGTACCTACACGAGGGGCGCCGAAAGTATAGAGCCGCGTAGAGTTCGATGTGTTTCTGGCGACCCAATCAGCCGCCAGTGACGCC
>NW_014624078.1:0-258 GCF_000485595.1 Priapulus caudatus | reverse complement strand
GGATGTTGCACGAGATGCTTATGATCCTTTCTATCCACAGGGGATACTAGCAGCCTTCTATCCGACGGGTAATGAGATCATTGATCTCGGGCTACCTATGCCCAATGCTGAACAACTATTTCTTGGTGATGGTAACCTGACAGCAACGCAAGAGGCGATGCCAGGACGTTTTGGCCCTTACGCAATTAACGACCCGTTGGTTGCCAAATTGTTTACTGTTGATCAACCATTCTTTATTGGCTTCCCATTTGGTTACAC
>NW_014624077.1:0-258 GCF_000485595.1 Priapulus caudatus | reverse complement strand
CATTTGGCATGTGCGCCCTGTTCGCGCGCATAGGGGGCGTTGTCGCTCCACAGATCAACTTTGCCGTAAGTGTAACACAGGACGTCTATATGGTTGGCCGTCGTACTTAGAAATAATTATTTTGACCGCGGTAAAATTTGTGGCCTTTTTACCCAATCAGAGGTCGTGTTACACATAATTTAACTCCGGATAAATTAATTCTGGGGTGTAATTGCCCCCTTGCCGCCCTGCAACCTATACGGCCCTGATATATATATA
>NW_014624076.1:0-258 GCF_000485595.1 Priapulus caudatus | reverse complement strand
ATTCTGGATCTTCCTGCCGATGCTTTAGCTGAGCTAGCAAAAAATCAACGTGAAAAAGACATCGTTCTATTTAACATTTCTGCTTATGAAACTGCCTTGCGTCAGGAACAGTGTCAGGCTAACCTCTTTCATACCTTACCCAGCCATGCCATGCTAGCTGATGCACTTGGTCAGTTCTTTATTTCAAAAAAATGGCGAAATATTTTAGTACTGGAAGGCCCGCTTGCCGAAGATAAATTGCTTACTGCTTCGTTCGAC
>NW_014624075.1:0-258 GCF_000485595.1 Priapulus caudatus | reverse complement strand
AGGCAGTCGCTGTGTATAGAATGAGGCAGACAGTCGTTGTGTGTAGAATAAGGCAGGTAGTCGCTGTGTCTAGAATGGGGCAAGCAGTCGCTGTGTGTAGAATGGGACAGGCAGTCGCTGTGTATAGAATGAGTCAGGCAGTCGTTGTGTGTAGAATGAGGCAGGCAGTCGCTGTGTGTAGAATGAGGCAAGCAGTCGATGTGTGTAGAATGAGGCAGACAGTCGATGTGTGTAGAATGAGGCAGGCAGTCGCTGTGT
>NW_014624074.1:0-258 GCF_000485595.1 Priapulus caudatus | reverse complement strand
CGCAGCATCGTAGCCACTATACACGCAGCATCGTAGCCGCTATACACGCAGCATCGTAGCCGCTATAAACGCAGCATCGTAGCCGCTACACACGCGGCATCGTAGCCGCTATACACGCAGCATCGTAGCCGCTATACACGCAGCATCGTAGCCGCTATACACGCAGCATCGCAGCCACTATACACGCAGCATCGTTGCCGCTATACACGCAGCATCGTAGCCACTATACACGCAGCATCGTAGCCACTATACACGCTG
>NW_014624073.1:0-258 GCF_000485595.1 Priapulus caudatus | reverse complement strand
AAAGATGAGGTTTTTGCAAATAGACTGCTTGCCTTACGCAAGCAAAGGGGCTGGTCTCAACCCAAGCTGGCTAAACAAGTGAATACCTCTGGTGCGATTATCGGTCGCTATGAACGTGCTGAGATTACTGCTGTACCGTACATCCGCGTTGGCCGTGTGTATGTGACATTGCATAGCAGGAATGTGTGTATGTGACATTGCATAGCAGGAATGTGTGTATGTGACATTGCATAGCAGGAATGTGTGTATGTGACATTG
>NW_014624072.1:0-258 GCF_000485595.1 Priapulus caudatus | reverse complement strand
GAGAGAGAGAGAGAGAATAGAGGGCGCGCGAGAACAGACAGACAGAGAGGTCTATTGTTTCAGGCGTCACAACAACAACAGAAGGCTTGTTGTTGTTGAACAGGTTTCAACTTGTGAAGCATGAGGATGAGAAATATGTTCTCGAAAGCTCGCAAAGTAACAGAATTGACAACTAAGTCTATATAATATATATAATATATATATATATATATGTAGAGAGATAGAGAGAGAGAGGAGGGAGGAGAGAGGAGAGTAGAG
>NW_014624070.1:0-258 GCF_000485595.1 Priapulus caudatus | reverse complement strand
TGTTGTGTGTGTTTGTGTGCGTGTGCGTGTGCGCACACGCACACGCACACGCACACGCACACGCACACGCACACGACGCACCCGGAGAGAGATGATTGTATTATGCAGAGGAGAGAAAAACATGATTAGTGTAGTAGTGCTTGAACCAATTCTATGCTGTAGCAGGGGAACAGTGATTTGCTTTAAAAAACGTTTAAAAGAGGGGGTCTCCGGAACTGTGAAACTGGACTTTCGTTGAAATTCAATGCTATTTCCTAG
>NW_014624069.1:0-258 GCF_000485595.1 Priapulus caudatus | reverse complement strand
ACGAGGGTCGGCTGGCGGGGACTGCTCGCCATGAGATTTCTCATCAGATTCTGTGCGGTACGTGAATTCTAATTAATAATAATTCAGATGATTCAGATGATCCTAATTCAGATAATTATTCAGATATTGTCGTATTTTGGGGGGAGGTGGGTGTTGGCATATATCGATGGGTGAAATCGTGGATTTTGCGAAATGTGCGCGAACTATTCGATGATTGAATGTTCAATAGACTTTAGCTGCTATTGCGCGCGTGTGTGT
>NW_014624068.1:0-258 GCF_000485595.1 Priapulus caudatus | reverse complement strand
TGTATACGTGTATATATGTATACGTGTGTATATGTATACGTGTGTATATGTATACGTGTATATATGTATACGTGTATATATGTGTATACGTGTGTATATGTGTATACGTGTGTATATGTATATACGTTGGATATATGTATACGTGTGTATATGTATACGTGTGTATATGTATACGTGTGTATGTGTATACGTGTGTATATGTGTATACGTGTGTATATGTATACGTGTGTATATGTATACGTGTGTATATGTATACGT
>NW_014624067.1:0-258 GCF_000485595.1 Priapulus caudatus | reverse complement strand
TGCAGCAAGACCAGTATTTGGCAATGAATCTTGCCTTAGATACATCATACTATCTGACAGTGGTTGCCATGGATGCTGTTGGTAACTTTGAGCCTGCAGTCGTTACTCAATCGATAACGATTCCTAGAGAAGTGCCACCAGCCGTTCCAGCATCACTCTCTGCTGGTTTAACTTCTGATCAACTAGTCATTGACTGGTCAACCTATAACAGTGTTGATTACTGTGGGTTCTCCGGTTATCGAGTGTATCTGGAAACGT
>NW_014624066.1:0-258 GCF_000485595.1 Priapulus caudatus | reverse complement strand
CCCCGTGCTCTCACTCTATCTCGTCGTATGTGCGTGCGTGCGCGCGTGCGTGCGCGCGTGCGTGAGCTATAGTTTTCCGTAGAAATCCCGTCATCCGCTCAGCGGGGATGAACCGGTTGCTTTGTCCCCCAGCCTCCGCCGCCAATCTTGTCCGCGGCGCGCGACCGTCGTCGGCGTGTTCCGGTGTTTGCCGCACACACACAGACAGATGGTCGTCTGCTGGCGGCGGGTGCGACCGCTGCTCGGCTCTCTCTCTCT
>NW_014624065.1:0-258 GCF_000485595.1 Priapulus caudatus | reverse complement strand
GCTGTTACCGCTGTGAACAGACAGGTGGCCGTTCTATACAGGTGGCCGTTCTATACATGTGGCTACACCGTATCACCACCATCCACGGGAAGCTGTGAACGCTGGGAACAGACAGGTGGCCGTTCTATACAGGTGGTCGTCATATACAGGTGGCTACACCGTATCCCCACCATCCACGGGAAGCTGTAAACGCTGTGAACAGACAGGTGGTCGTTCTATACAGGTGGTCGTCCTATACATGTGGCTACACCGTATCAC
>NW_014624064.1:0-258 GCF_000485595.1 Priapulus caudatus | reverse complement strand
TCTCTCTCTCTCTCTCTCTCTCTCTCTCTCTCTCTCTCTCTCTTGCTACATACACACACCCACACGTACAACCCCTCCCTCCTTAGTCATCCTCTCCCCGCCTTTGTGATCCCCTCCCCCACCTTTGTCACCCCCTCCCCGCCTTTGTCACCTCCCTCGACCCCACGTGAAGGAATCTCTGCCTCGCACGCACACACTACAATAGAGGCGTCGCTAAGGCGAGATGGAGACAGTGAGAGTGTTAACACGTACGGATTT
>NW_014624063.1:0-258 GCF_000485595.1 Priapulus caudatus | reverse complement strand
GCGCTCCATCCCCCTTCTCCCTCTCCCCCTGTCTCGCCACGAACACACGCCCGAGGGAGAAGAGGGATGGAGCGCGTGCACGTGTTCGTGGCGAGACAGGGGGATGGAGCGCGTCCCCCTGTCTTGCCACGAACACGTGCACGCGCTCCATTCCCTTTCTCCGTCTCCCCCTGTCTCGCCACGAACACACGCACGCGCTCCATCCCCCTTCTCCCCCATCCCCCTTCTCACTCTCCCCCTGTCTCGCCACGAACACAC
>NW_014624062.1:0-258 GCF_000485595.1 Priapulus caudatus | reverse complement strand
CTCGACCATGCGCCACAAGGCCTCGTGCACGTGAACATGGCGACCATTTCCGCCGCACTGGCCGAGGCGCTTGCGCATGCCCATGCCGGGCACGGCCTGCACTACGTGGCGGCGCCGGTGCTCGGGCGCCCGGACGCCGCGCAGGCGGCCAAACTCACGATCATGGCGGCGGGGCGACCGAGGCGATCGATCGCGTGCAACCGCTGTTCGACGTGATCGGCCAAAAAACGTGGCGCGTGGGCGCCGTGCCGCAGCAGG
>NW_014624061.1:0-258 GCF_000485595.1 Priapulus caudatus | reverse complement strand
TGTCATGCAGGAGTTAATAAAGACAAATTTTGTCTTTATTAACTCCTGGTAATATAGATACCGTTACCTATATTAATTCTATGATCTGAATCATGGTCACGGTTTGGAGAACAAATGCAACAAGAGCAGCTGAAGGGGGTTGTAGGCTATATCGAGTGAGAGTAGTTATCGGAGAAACTGAACACAGATTTTAAAGCGACATATGGGAAATTGGTTGCGTATATAAATTATATATATATATATATATATATATATATA
>NW_014624060.1:0-258 GCF_000485595.1 Priapulus caudatus | reverse complement strand
TAATGTCGTTATTGTGACCGCTGGTCTGCCACGCAAGCCTGGTATGAGCCGTGATGATCTGATCGGCGTGAACTCAAAAATCATGACCTCTGTTGCGGAAGGCATTCGTGACAATGCTCCCGATGCTATTATCATCATTATCTCCAATCCGCTTGATGCGATGGTGACTCTCTGTCAGAAAATCACCGGTTTCCCCTCCACGCGTGTCATGGGTCAGGCGGGTGTGCTGGACTCGGCTCGTTTCCAGGCCTTCATCGC
>NW_014624059.1:0-258 GCF_000485595.1 Priapulus caudatus | reverse complement strand
ATGCTGGCCGCCGGTGACACCTTCCGAGCTGCGGCAGTTGAGCAGCTGCAGGAGTGGGGTACGCGTAACAATGTGCCGGTTATTGCACAGCATACCGGTGCGGATAGTGCTTCTGTTATTTTTGATGCGGTTGAGGCAGCGCGCGCGCGTGGCATTGATGTTTTGATTGCCGATACCGCCGGCCGTTTACAAAACAAAGATAACCTGATGGCCGAGCTGACCAAAGTGAAACGAGTGATGGCCAAATTGGATGTTGCT
>NW_014624058.1:0-258 GCF_000485595.1 Priapulus caudatus | reverse complement strand
GTGACTACGTCTAAGGGTCACGTGGGGAGTTATAAACGCCACGTGACTACGTCTAAGGGTCACGTGGGGAGTTATAAACGCCACGTGACTACGTCTAAGGGTCACGTGGGGAGTTATAAACGCCACGTGACTACGTCTAAGGGTCACGTGGGGAGTTATAAACGCCACGCAACAACGTCTAAGGGTCACGTGGGGAGTTATAAACGCCACGTGACTACGTCTAAGGGTCACGTGGGGAGTGATAAATACCACGTGACC
>NW_014624057.1:0-258 GCF_000485595.1 Priapulus caudatus | reverse complement strand
CTCGTGCGTTCAATAATTTAATGCCTACTTGCTTTCTCCCCGTGTAGCAATAAAAGATCACGTAATTATGCTGATTAATAATGCACGAACGCTCCTCATCACGCACACACAGCACCGGCCTAGGCCACCCGGGAGGAGGGGGGAGGGGGAGGGGTGCTGATGATGGGGGAGAAGGGGAGAGGGTGCTGATGATGGGGGAAGGGGGAGAGGGGGGCTTTGATGCTGATTGTCAGCTTGACGGGCTGGCTCGTGGGGGAT
>NW_014624056.1:0-258 GCF_000485595.1 Priapulus caudatus | reverse complement strand
GTATAAAAGCAGATCTCTGATCCATCCGGTAGGGCCAATAACACGTGCCTCATCAGCTGACTCTGTACCTGCTCCGTGTCACCGTAGAGTGGACAGATTGCCGTAACTCACGCCAACAGTCGCATTGGTGGCAACGCCATAACCTGTTACCTTGCTCTCAGCATCTGTCCCTACAAACACCAGCTTCTTATAAGCTTGTCAACAGGGACGCAGGTAGTCTCCGCGGTCGTGCCCGGCGATGGTCCTGTCGTAGTCGAG
>NW_014624055.1:0-258 GCF_000485595.1 Priapulus caudatus | reverse complement strand
CATGGTGCGATGCATCGCAACCTGCCTCAGGCGCGTTGTATCTTGCATGTGC
The DNA here is from genome assembly GCF_000485595.1 of Priapulus caudatus. NCBI lineage: Eukaryota > Metazoa > Priapulida > Priapulimorpha > Priapulimorphida > Priapulidae > Priapulus > Priapulus caudatus. The sequence continues at coordinate 206 of NW_014624055.1, read as the reverse complement.
ATTCAAAATACGCCACCGCACTGGCCTCGATAAAAGAAGACGGCATACCGCCTATCGATCAAAACACCATGCGCTTTTACAACCGCGTCGCCGTTGACGATGGTTTTGAGGGTATGGGGCTTGGCGATGAAGCCGAGCGTTTAACCACCACCATAGGCGATCACCGGGTATTAATCATGGGTAATCACGGCGTTACTGTCGTTGGC
>NW_014624054.1:0-258 GCF_000485595.1 Priapulus caudatus | reverse complement strand
GCGAGCTAAATCTTTACGGTGTGAGCATTGCGCTGCAATAGGTGGGTTATGGGGTAAATTTAATGCCAGTGCAACTTGTGCAGCGATTTCTACCGTTTGGTCATCACTGCCTAAAACGCCTGAGAATGGTTTGTTGCTATGCTCATCGAGAATTTTATTTATGCTGTTATCGACATCACTAAAATCAATATGAATACCGTTTGCAACTTCAGAGACCAGTGAATGTTTACCTTCTGAGGCGATGCTTACTTTAAGGCC
>NW_014624053.1:0-258 GCF_000485595.1 Priapulus caudatus | reverse complement strand
GGGTCTTGTAGGAATAGACTTGAGATGTCCCAAAGCGTATCGCCTTTTTTCACGGTGTATTGTCGAGGGTGGGCTTCCTTTACGCGAATTTCTTTTTTTACTGGCGCAGTTTCAGCGGTAGCCATTGTAGGCTCTGTTACTTCAGCGCTAACTTCAGGCTTCGGTTCCGTAGTGCTACAACTAGAAAGAATAGCAAGTAGCCCTGAAAGTAGGAAAAGGGGTACAATATTGCATGACCTAGGCGTATTCATGGGCGGC
>NW_014624052.1:0-258 GCF_000485595.1 Priapulus caudatus | reverse complement strand
AGACATGTAAATTAGACATGTAAATTAGACATGTAAATTAGACATGTAAATTAGACATGTAATTTGGACATGTAAATTAGACATGTAAATTAGACACGTAAATTAGATATGTAAATTAAACATGTAAATCGGACATGTAAATTACACATGTAAATGAGACATGTAAATGAGACATGTTTATCAGCCACGTAAATTTGACATGTAAATTGGACATGTAAATTAGATATGTAAATTAAACATGTAAATCGGACATGTAAA
>NW_014624051.1:0-258 GCF_000485595.1 Priapulus caudatus | reverse complement strand
TTACATTTTCGTCCTCCTCCTCCTCCTCCTCCTCCTCCCTTCTCCATCACCTTCTCCGCTCCTCCTCCTCCTCTCCCCCTACTCCATCATCTTCTCCCCTCCTCCTCCTCTTCCTCCCCCTCCTCCTCCTCTCCCTACTCCAACACCTTCTCTCCTCCTCCTCCCCACTACTCCATCACCTTCCCTCCCAGTGCTCGAAATAAGAAAAAAAAATGTGGTTGTCCTGCGGACAACCCAGGCATCAAATCGGGTTATCCG
>NW_014624050.1:0-258 GCF_000485595.1 Priapulus caudatus | reverse complement strand
CCAGTCATGCCGGTTAGAATACCGTTTGCACTACCCAGCAAAATGCCAACCCAGGGTTCGTGAGTTTCTTTGATGGTAAATCTTATGCCAGAAAGACTGAGCAAAGCGTAAGTTACTAGCAGGCCACCGAGTAACACCGATAAAATCCATAAATCTATCTTTGTTAATACGGTCGAACCGAACCCCACGGTAACGCTGGCCATCAATAGAAAAGGCCAGAGGCGATGGATTAGTTTGCGAAAACTACCACCGCTAAAA
>NW_014624048.1:0-258 GCF_000485595.1 Priapulus caudatus | reverse complement strand
TAGAAGAGCCTACAGCACCCGGTATTCCCAGGCGGTCAACCATCCAAGTACTAAGATCGAACGAGAAGGCCGTAGACATCGTACTTGTGTGTGTTTCTTAGAGCTATATGCATATGTTAGCTGATATTATATATACACACATATATATGTATGTACATACATATTTAATGACTAGAAATATTTAATGACTAGAAATATGAAAACAACGGCGTGCAGGCGCCACCGTAGCCCCCCCTGCGGCGGCGGCGATCAGTAGCG
>NW_014624047.1:0-258 GCF_000485595.1 Priapulus caudatus | reverse complement strand
AGTCATATTTCGAACGCCTGCTAATGTCTGGCAACAGGCGATGCTCATCACAAACCACATATATTGGAGTCGGGGCTGACAGCCCAAAAAGAGTCAGCAGCAGGCACTTGAAACCTATAACTATATTTATTTACGCTTTTTCAGTGTCATCACATCACCTTTGGTATCAACTTTTAATGATGACAAGAATGTCATACCTAACAGTATTGGCCCCGGATGTTTGCCATCGATCACCATCGCTCTGACGTTTCGTTGTTT
>NW_014624046.1:0-258 GCF_000485595.1 Priapulus caudatus | reverse complement strand
CTCGGAGGAATGCACCGCAGCAAGCGGGCCCATGCCATGGTCGGTTGGCGGCAGGATTTCGCAACCTGCGGCCTCTGCTCCCGCTTGCAGCGCATCGATACGCGCTGGCACTTCTGGACTTTCCAGACGCTGGCCATTCGCCATAAAATGCTTCGGGAAATGCTGTCGTTGCCGACTGTCGTAAATAGTTTTCACCGCTAACCTCTTAAGAGTTCAAATGGTTCGACACCGAGCGTCATTACGGTCTCGTGCAGCTCG
>NW_014624045.1:0-258 GCF_000485595.1 Priapulus caudatus | reverse complement strand
GTGTGTGTGTGTGTGTGTGTGTGTGTGTGTGTGTGTGTGTGTGTGTGTGTGTGTGTGTGTGTGTGCCGGGTGTATGAGTGGAGGATGGATGCCGTGTGCGTGTGTGTGTGCGTGTGTGCGTGTGCGTGTGTGCGTGATCGTGTTTGCGTGCGTGCGTGCGTACTAGCCTACTACTAGGTGTTTGCATCCGTACGTGCGTGCGTCCGCGTGTGTGTGTCATCACTGTCATGATCAGTGTGCGCGTGTACATGCGTGCGT
>NW_014624044.1:0-258 GCF_000485595.1 Priapulus caudatus | reverse complement strand
AAACATATCGTTACTATTTTATTTGAATATTAGGATTTAAGTTGTGTCAGAAGTTCAAAAGGTTGCCGTAATCGGCGCAAGCGGTTATGCCGGTGCCGAGTTAGTTGGCTTATTGTGCCAACACGATAAAGTTTCAATACAACATCTTGTTGTGTCGGAAAACTCTACTTCCTGTGGAAAACTTTTCAGCGAGTCTGTTTTGTTAAGGCTACTTTTTCATAAGGTACAGTGTAATGCTAATTGTTCAAGGAATACGAC
>NW_014624043.1:0-258 GCF_000485595.1 Priapulus caudatus | reverse complement strand
TCAAAACAACAGAACATTGCGAAAGTTACAAAGATGACCACCCGATGGCAGCACGTCTCAATTCATAATAATACATGTCACAATATCTCACAATATGTGATACATCTATGTCTTACAGAATATATATGATACATCTATGTCTTACAGAATACATGTTATACATCTATCTATGTCTCACAGAATATATGTGATACATATATGTATTACAGAATATATGTGATACATCTATGTCTTACAGAATATATGTGATACATCTAT
>NW_014624042.1:0-258 GCF_000485595.1 Priapulus caudatus | reverse complement strand
CAATAGCAGTAGCCTGTATCCCACGAGTATTATAGAATACAATAGCAGTAGCCATATCCCACGAGTATTATAGAATACAATAGCAGTAGCCATATCCCACGAGTATTATAGAATACATGCAATAGCAGTAGCCATATCCCACGAGTATTATAGAATACAATAGCAGTAGCCATACCCCAGGAGTATTATAGAATACAATAGCAGTAGCCATACCCCCACGAGTATTAGAGAATACAATAGCAGTAGCCATATCCCACG
>NW_014624041.1:0-258 GCF_000485595.1 Priapulus caudatus | reverse complement strand
CCTCTCTTTCTTTCTCTCTCTCTCTCCCTCCCCTCGTCTCTCTCTCTCTGTGTGTGTCTCTCTCTCTGTCTCTCTCTGTGTCTCTCTCTCTGTCTCTCTCTGTCTCTCTCTCTCTCTCTCTCTCTGTCTCTCTCTCCCTCTCTCTGTATCTCTCCCGCTCTCTCTCTCTCTTCTCTCTGTCTCTCTTTGTTCTCTCTCTCTCTCTCTCGCTCTCTCACGCTCGCTCTCCTCTCTTTCTCTCTCTCTCTCTCTTGCGCG
>NW_014624040.1:0-258 GCF_000485595.1 Priapulus caudatus | reverse complement strand
AAAAATTAATTTTAGCGCTAATATTTTTTTAGGGCTTACGGCATGTTTGGCGATGGCATCTTGTGACAATAGCGCTGTTAGTAATGCGGAACTGCTGCAGTTGGTAACGGCCGCTGGAATAACCGGTGATCCAACAACGGATAGAACGCTACCTGCTATTACCGATGCAAAAGCACAACTTGGTAAGAAACTGTTTTTTACTAAAGGTCTAGGTGGCGATGAAGATTCTGCTTGTGTGACTTGTCATCATCCAACCCT
>NW_014624039.1:0-258 GCF_000485595.1 Priapulus caudatus | reverse complement strand
CCGCCGGCGCACATCACGCACCCCCGGCGTACACTATCTCGCCGCCGGCGCACACCACGCACCCCCGGCGTACACTATCTCGCCGCCGGCGCACACCACGCACTCCCGGCGCACACTATCTCGCCGCCGGCGCACACCGCGCACTCCCGGCGTACACTATCTCGCCGCCGGCGTGCACTATCCCGCCGCCGGCGCGAACCACACACACCCCGGCACACACTATCTCGCCGCCGGCGCACACCGCGCACTCCCGGCGTC
>NW_014624038.1:0-258 GCF_000485595.1 Priapulus caudatus | reverse complement strand
GAAGTAGGGTCAGACTACGTACAGAGCGGAGAAGTAGGGTCAGACTACGTACAGAGAGGAGAAGGTAGGGTTAGACTACGTACAGAGAGGAGAAGGTAGGGTCAGACTACGTACAGAGCGGAGAAGGTAGGGTTAGACTACGTGCAGAGTGGAGAAGGTAGGGACAGACTACGTACAGAGCGGAGAAGGTAGGGTTAGACTACGTGCAGAGAGGAGAAGGTAGGGTTAGACTACGTGCAGAGAGGAGAAGGTAGGGTC
>NW_014624037.1:0-258 GCF_000485595.1 Priapulus caudatus | reverse complement strand
CACACACACACGCACGCACGACACACACACACACACACACACTCCCCCTTCTCACGCGCGTGCGCACACACACACACGCGCGCACACGCACGCACACGCACGCACACACACGCACGCGCACACACGTACGCACACACGCATGCACACGCGTACGCACGCGCGCACACGCACACGCACACACACACACACAAACACGCACGCTCCCCCTTCTCACGCGCGCGTAGACAGCTATTGACACAACAGTCGGTAATCATGTTA
>NW_014624036.1:0-258 GCF_000485595.1 Priapulus caudatus | reverse complement strand
GGTAGGGTGAGAGAGAGATAGCGGCAGAGAGCGAGAGAGAGTGCGAGCGAGAGAGAGCGAGGGAGAGGGGAGAGAGCGAGAGGGCGAGAAAAAAAGAGAAAGAGAGAAAGAAAGATAGAGACAGATAGGAAGCGAGAGAGAAAAGAGAAAGAGAGAGACAGTGTGAGAGAGCAAAGAAAAAGAGAGAGAAGAGGGAAAGAAAGATAGAGCCAGAGACAGTGAGAGAGAGAGGGGTGGAGAGCGCGCGAGAGAGAAAGA
>NW_014624035.1:0-258 GCF_000485595.1 Priapulus caudatus | reverse complement strand
TCTCTCTCTCTCTCTCTCTCTCTCTCTCTCTCTCTCTCTCTCTCTCTCTCTCTCTCTCTCTCTCTCTCTCTCTCTCTCTCTCTCTCTCTCTCTCTCTCGCTCTCTCCCCTCTCTCAATCTACCTCGCCCCCTCCCTCGCTCTCCCTCGCCCCTCCCTCTCTCTCTCCCTCTCTATCCGATGCACGGATAGCGTGTAGGCGAGTAGGCACAGATGGATAATTCGTCTGCTGCAGCTGCTGCTGTTGCTGCTGCTGTTGC
>NW_014624034.1:0-258 GCF_000485595.1 Priapulus caudatus | reverse complement strand
CTCTCTTCTCTCTCTCTTCTCTCTCTTCTCTCTCTCTCTCTCTCCCTCTCTCTCTGTTTCTCTTTCTCTCTCTCCACCTCTCCCTCTCTCTCTGTTTCTCTTTCTCTCGCTGTCTCTTTCTCTCTCACCCTCCTTCTTTCTCCTCTCTCCTCTCTCTCCTCTCTCTCTCCTTCTCTCTTTCCCTCACCCATCTCCCTCCCTCCCTTTCTCTCTCCCTCTTTCTCTCTCTCCCCTTCTCTGTCTCTCCCCCTCCCCTTT
>NW_014624032.1:0-258 GCF_000485595.1 Priapulus caudatus | reverse complement strand
TATATATATATATATATATATATATATATATATTATAGATTTGATGGGGCGTACTGATTTATTGCGATGACCAGTATAGGCGATAGGCAGCAGAACACAGATTTGATATCAATTATTAACTTCATCATGCGTGCGTGCGTGCGTGCGTGCGTGCGTGCCTGCCGGCGTGCGTGCGTGCGTGCGTGCGTGCGTGCGTGCGTGCATACGTGCGTGCGTGCGTGCGTGCGTGTATGTTACGCGTGTAGCTACCGACAGACA
>NW_014624031.1:0-258 GCF_000485595.1 Priapulus caudatus | reverse complement strand
GATGATTCGCGTGGAGATAAGTTTTCGCTGCAATTCGGAAAAATATTACTCGACTATTCAAAAAACCTGGTCACTGACGAAAGCCTCAAACTGCTCATGCAACTGGCGCGCGATTGCAATGTTGAACAGCTCCGCGATCGCATGTTCACCGGCGATACTATCAATCTGACCGAGCAGCGCGCCGTATTACACACCGCTTTGCGTAATCGCAGTAACCAGAAGGTATTGGTCGATGGTGCTGACGTTATGCCTGCAGTG
>NW_014624030.1:0-258 GCF_000485595.1 Priapulus caudatus | reverse complement strand
CACACACGCACACACACACGCACACACACGCGCGCACACACAGACACGCGCACACGCGCACACACACGCACACACACACACGCACGCGCGCGCGCACACACACAGACACGCGCGCGCTCACACACACACACGCGCGCGCGCACACACCACACACACGCGCACGCACACACACACGCGTGCGTGCACACACACACACGCGCGCGCACACACACACGCGCGTGCGCGCACACACACGCACACGCGCGCGCGCACACACAC
>NW_014624029.1:0-258 GCF_000485595.1 Priapulus caudatus | reverse complement strand
GCTGCTACTACTGCTGCTGCTACTGATACTGCTGCTACTACTCAGTCACGCATCCCCAGCAGCCATGAGGTGAGATGAATTGATATGGAATATTAAAAAGCACATCAAAGATGCGGACGCAGGCACTCGAGCGTGAGAGGGTGTGGTTAGTGGTGGGTGGGGGACGCTGAGTGGCAGGTGGTGGGTGGGGTGAGTGTGATAGAGGTGCATGTTGGGGTGGGGGGTGGGTGGTGGGGGTGAGTAGTGGGTGGGGGTCGC
>NW_014624028.1:0-258 GCF_000485595.1 Priapulus caudatus | reverse complement strand
TTTCAGTTGAGAAGAGGGGGTGAGCTTTTTCAGTCGTTGGAGTGTGCTCAAGATTTATAGCTATTTCAGCCGTGTGTTAACTGTTGCTGTGCTGTTGCAGCAGCTGTGCTCGAGTTGTTACATCAGCCCGAGCAGTGAATATATATATATATATATATATAAGAGAAGAGGGAGAAGAGAACAGAGACGTGCGTGTGTGCGTGCCTTATTGCGTGCGTGTTTGTGTTTGTGTGTACGTGCGCGTGCGTGCGTGTTTGT
>NW_014624027.1:0-258 GCF_000485595.1 Priapulus caudatus | reverse complement strand
GTGAATTTAAAGGAGGAAAAACATCTGCAGTAATGTTATTTGAAATTTAAAGGGGAAAAACATCTGCAGTAATGTTATTTGTGAATTTAAAGGAAGGAAAAACATCTGCAGTAATGTTGGTTGTGAATTTAAAGGAGGAAAAACATCTGCAGTAATGTTATTTGTGAATTTAAAGGAGGAAAAACATCTGCAGTAATGTTGGTTGTGAATTTTAAAGGAGGAAAAACATCTGCAGTAATGTTATTTGTGAATTTAAAG
>NW_014624026.1:0-258 GCF_000485595.1 Priapulus caudatus | reverse complement strand
CTTCTATTACTGAATAGTTATCGGTATGTTTTTATACCGCAATTAGCAACTATCCAGAATGATTTAAATCAGTAAGGTTTAAGTTAAATATGGTTTTTATATTTCGTAACGGTAAAAAGTAGCTTTTTATTTCTTTGACTTAGCTTTTGTTTTCCGCGTTTTAGCTGTACTTGATTTGCTGCGTTTATTGGTTTTTTGAGGAGGGTTTTTAACCGCTAGATTTTCAAGAATACTATTTCTATTACCAACTGAGTAACC
>NW_014624024.1:0-258 GCF_000485595.1 Priapulus caudatus | reverse complement strand
TCTCTCTCTCTCTCTCTCTCTCTCTCTCTCTCTCTCTCTCTCTCTCTCTCTCTCTCTCTCTCTCTCTCTCTACTGCTCGCCTTTCTTTCTCTTTGTATCTCGCTCGCTCTCGTTCTCTCTCCTTTCTTTCCCTTTCGCCCTCTCTCTCTTTCTCTTTCTCTCTCTCTCTGACACACATGCACACGCACACGCACACACACACACGCGCGCGCGCACGCACACACACACACACACACACACACACACACACACACACAC
>NW_014624023.1:0-258 GCF_000485595.1 Priapulus caudatus | reverse complement strand
ATCTTCCCTCGGCAATTTCCATCCAGTATCCCTCAGCATTTTCCCTTCAGCATCCTTTTCCAGCATCTTCCCTTCAGCATCCTCCTCCAGCATCTTCCCCCAGCATCCCCCAGCATCTTGCCTCAGCATCTTCCCTCCTGCATCTCCCAGCATCTTCCCTCCAGCATCTCCCTCTAGCGGAGCGCAGAACTGCCTGCCGGTGTCTTTGCTGTTATTAGACCGACCCACGGGTGGCCAGAGGTCGCTAGCGGTGACTCT
>NW_014624022.1:0-258 GCF_000485595.1 Priapulus caudatus | reverse complement strand
TGTATATATATATATATATATATATATATATATATATGTGCGTATATGTTTATGCCGTGACGTCGTGTGCGCGCATTATTTTCACCTGCCATCGATGCTATTTGTTGCCGTGGTAACCAGGTTATCATAATCACGGTTAATGGCGTACACGAGTAGTCTCAATGGGTCTCCTTCATCCGTGCTGACAGATACGAAGACGCTGTCTGCCGAGCGAAACGACGTGCGTGCGGCACGCAAAACTAACCGCACTGAGCTTTT
>NW_014624021.1:0-258 GCF_000485595.1 Priapulus caudatus | reverse complement strand
TATATATATATATATATATATATATATATATATATATATGTATATAGGCTGCGCACGTGCCACCTCCCTATTCATAGCATAGCCATCGATCAATATTATTATTATTGTTGTTTTTATTATTATTACGAATGGACTAGCGTTCCAAAACATCCGATGAGAACTCAAGCGAGGGCACAGCACGAGGTTACAGAAATAGCGGAAAGCGTCAGATATCGCTAGTCAAGTAGGCCATATATATATATATATATATGTGTGTGT
>NW_014624020.1:0-258 GCF_000485595.1 Priapulus caudatus | reverse complement strand
CGAGAGAGAGAGCGAGCTAGTGAGAGAGAGAGAAAGAGAGGGAGAGAGAGAGAGAGTAGACCCATCGAACGCCATGATAGTTCTGCACGCGTTCTATTACATACCCTAACCCTGCATTATATCGCAGACAAGCTGAGTGAGAACGGACTGCTGGACTACCTACTCGTGATCAGTCACCTGAGTGCGTCGCTACAGACGCACAGCGACCTGACGACGCGGCGGGCCGCAGCAGACGACACGGACAGCGAGGAGGAGGAG
>NW_014624019.1:0-258 GCF_000485595.1 Priapulus caudatus | reverse complement strand
AGCGACCCTCGCACGTATTTAGCAAAGCATGGAACCATGAATACAGATTCGTGGAACCCGAGATGGCATAGGCTAAGACCAACGCTTGCCCTCGAGAGAATTTATATTTATTTAATTTTCATCTAATTAGATTTTATTAGAATTTTTATTTATTTAATTATCTATTTTATTATTTTATTATTTATTTATTTATATTTTATTTATATATTTATATTAATAATAATTATATGTTATTATTATTATATTTTATTATATTTT
>NW_014624018.1:0-258 GCF_000485595.1 Priapulus caudatus | reverse complement strand
GAAAAAAAATCTAAAAAAATAGGAAAGATCAATAAAAAATTTTAGTCTGCCCCTTTTTGGCGGGTCGGTCGGGTCAGGGCAAACAAACAATATTTTTTATTATGGCCTCACCTTGAAGCAGCTATTGATGAGACCTAGCAGGCCCCCCAGTATCTAAGTATATACTGCCTACCAAACCACTATGGACAGGCCATCAAGCTGTCACTGTCTCTGTGTCCAAGTCTCTGTCTCTGTGTCCAAGTCTCCGTCTCTCTGTCC
>NW_014624017.1:0-258 GCF_000485595.1 Priapulus caudatus | reverse complement strand
TTTATCGTTGTAGCTTAGTTAATTAATTATTTGCGTTGTGAAAGCGACATTGGTCACCAACGATGTCTGCTAATCATTTCAGCAAGGAGCATGGTCACCTAGGCGGCGCCACTGTAGTCGGTGATGTCTGCGGTAACGGTAAAGCCGCGTTGTTAAGTAATTCGTCAGTAAGACGACCAATCTGAGGTCCGTGTGCGCACAATTCAGCTTGTATAGAAGTTGATTACTTTATGTCAATATATATTTAATATTATATAT
>NW_014624016.1:0-258 GCF_000485595.1 Priapulus caudatus | reverse complement strand
GAGAAGAGATGCAGTCAAAGGCATCGGATGTAGAAAAGCAAATATAGATCGAGAAATCCGAGCACTTACCCGCGCTCATAGTCGTGCGAAAGAAGATTTTCGTGAAGAGTACCGTTTTGCACATGGCAATTCCTTAGACGAAGTGCAAAGAGAAGTTTATACCGCTATCGCTGAAGTAAGGGTGCAACATGGGATCGATATCATCATTCAAGAATACGTTTCTGCAAGCAAACGGGTCGATATCACCGAGGCAGTATT
>NW_014624015.1:0-258 GCF_000485595.1 Priapulus caudatus | reverse complement strand
CTCTCTCTCTCTCTCTCTCTCTCTCTCTCTCTCTCTCTCTCTCTCTCTCTCTCTCTCTCTCTTTATTACTCGCTCGCCTCCTTTCTTTCTTTTTGGCGCTTTCTCCCTTTCTCTTTCTAGCCTTCTCTCCCTCTCTCCTTTTCTTCTTCTCGCCCTCTCTTCATCGCTCAAATTCTCCATTCCTCATTTTTGAAGAATGAAATTTTTGAATTTTTGAAGAGAAATAGAAATAAAGAAAGAAACTTTCTCTTCTCTCCC
>NW_014624014.1:0-258 GCF_000485595.1 Priapulus caudatus | reverse complement strand
ATCCCTCTCACTTATCTTTCCCCACTGTTATCATCCCCTCTCACTCACCTTCTCCCTCTCGTGTTATCATCCCCTCTCACTCATCTCTCCCCCATGTTGTCATCCCCTCTCACTCACTTCTCCCCATGTTATCATCCCCTCTCACTCATCTCTCCCCCATGTTGTCATCCCCTCTCACTCATCTCTCCCCCATGTTGTCATCCCCTCTCACTCATCTCTCCCCCATGTTGTCATCCCCTCTCACTCATCTCTCCCCCA
>NW_014624013.1:0-258 GCF_000485595.1 Priapulus caudatus | reverse complement strand
CTCTCTCTGTGTGTGCGTGTGCTCGTACGCGCGCGTGTGTGTGCATGCGTGCGTGTGTATGTGCGTGCGCGCGCGTGTGTGTGTATGTGTGCGCGCGTGCGTGTGCGTGTGCGTGTGTGCGTGTGCTCGCGCACGTGTGTGTGTGTGCATGCGTGCGTGTGTATGTGCGTGCGTGCGCGCGCGCGTGTGTGTATGTGTGCGCGCGTGCGTGTGCGTGTGTGCGTGTGCGTGTGTGCTCGCGCGCGTGTGTGTGTGCAT
>NW_014624012.1:0-258 GCF_000485595.1 Priapulus caudatus | reverse complement strand
CACCATGCACCATGCACCATGCACCATGCACTATGCACTATGCTCTATGCACTATGCTCTATGCACTATGCACTATGCACTCTGCACTACAGTGTATGCACTATGCATTATGCACTATGCACTATGCACTATGCACTATGCACTATGCACTATGCACTATGCACTATGCACTATGCACTATGCACTATGTACTATGCACTATGCACTATGCACTATGCACCATGCACCATGCACCATGCACCATGCACCATGCATCAT
>NW_014624010.1:0-258 GCF_000485595.1 Priapulus caudatus | reverse complement strand
TACACGTGCAATCAGCCCACCTAGCTGCGTCTTAATGTACACGTGTAATCAACTCACCTAGCTGCGTCTTAATGTACACGTGTAATCAACCCACCTAGCTGCGTCTTAATGTACACGTGTATCAAGCCACCTAGCTGCGTCTTAATGTACACGTGTAATCAACTCACCTCGCTGCGTCTTAATGTACACGTGTAATCAACCCACCTAGCTGCGTCTTAATGTACACGTGTAATCAACCCACCTAGCTGCGTCTTAATG
>NW_014624008.1:0-258 GCF_000485595.1 Priapulus caudatus | reverse complement strand
TCTCCCTCCTCCTCCAGTCCAGGCTGCGAGAAGGGGAGAAGCTCTAGGTTAGACGTCTCCTCGTTATGCAACCTCCCCCTCTCTCCCTCCTCCTCCAGTCCAGGCTGCGAGAAGGGGAGAAGCTCTAGGTTATACGTCTTTTCGTTATGCAACCTCCCCCCTCTCCCCCTCCTCCTCTAGTCCAGGCTGCGAGAAGGGGGAGAAGCTCTAGGTTATACGTCTTTTTGTTATGCAACCTCCTCCCTCTCTCCCTCTTCC
>NW_014624007.1:0-258 GCF_000485595.1 Priapulus caudatus | reverse complement strand
TCCAAAGCTCTTTACTCAATCAAATTGAGTCAATTAGTAATCTAATTACTAATTAATTTTCTATCAATGATAGAGTCCCAGTCTCAATGGGACTTTCCTCTAGAGTCTCTATCCTAGTGGGACTCCTCACCAGAGTCACAATCCAATTGGACTCTTCAGCCATCAGATCTGACCAAATCTTCTAATGCGTTGACCCATAAGTTCGAACCTAAGTCAGTAGTATAGGAATAACTTTTTATACTAATCGATGTAACCATC
>NW_014624006.1:0-258 GCF_000485595.1 Priapulus caudatus | reverse complement strand
GGCATTGCGAGTGGTAAAACGTGATGAAACGTCGTTTGTACACGTGATGCGCCTACGCCATACGCCGCTTCGCGGATGGAAGGCGGTACCGATTTAATGGCGGCACGGCTGGCGATAATGATGGTCGGTAAGGTCATCAAAGTAAGGACGAGACCACCAATTAAGGGAGCCGAACGCGGCACACCAAAGAAGCTGATAAAGACCGCTAAACCGAGCAATCCAAACACGATAGAAGGTACGGCAGCCAAGTTATTAATA
>NW_014624005.1:0-258 GCF_000485595.1 Priapulus caudatus | reverse complement strand
TTTTTTAAGGATGGCCTAGGCAGATATTTCGATGTGTGTACATAATGGGGGGATGTGCCCTCGTCTTGTCGTGGAACCCTGGTGTGCGACAGCCAATTCTTTTCTCTAATATGAAGCTGAATGTTTGGAGCCTGCTAAGAGCCATGACAATATCGAACAAGGATATCCCGCTCGTGCACTCGTTAGGTGCATTCCACTATGAAACCTTTCGATGGCGAGCATACCTGCGTGAGCTGATAGTGATCACATCGTAGTGGG
>NW_014624004.1:0-258 GCF_000485595.1 Priapulus caudatus | reverse complement strand
CTTTACATTCAAGACAACACGATTACTTCAGGCAATACCGATGACAGCACATCACGCAATGACAGTTACGGATTAAGGCTAACAAACCTCAGTGCCGTGAGAGTACTTCGTAATACCATTTTAGCCGGCAGTACCGGCGATAGTACGAAAACAGGCCTTACACATACAAGCAGAATCCACGGCAGAAATGGCTTACAATCTGGCCCTTTCGTTTATCAAGCAGGTAAAGGCGGCTGTGAAGACTTTACCCTGAATGGT
>NW_014624003.1:0-258 GCF_000485595.1 Priapulus caudatus | reverse complement strand
CCTCCTCTACCCCAACTTCAACACTTCTCCCTTCCTCCTCATCCTCCTCTTCATCCTCCTGCCCCCTACTCCTCCTCCATGACTTTCTTCATTCGAGCTCCATCACCTTCTCCCTCCCCTCCTCCTCCTCCTCCCGCTAGTCCAACACCTTCTCCCCTCCTCCTCCCACTAGTCCAACACCTTCTCTCCTCCTCCTACCCCAACTTCAACACTTCTCCCTTCCTCCTCATCCTCCTCTTCATCCTCCTGCCCCCTACT
>NW_014624002.1:0-258 GCF_000485595.1 Priapulus caudatus | reverse complement strand
GAGAGAGAGAGAGGGAGGCAGCGCGTGTGTGCGTGTGTGCGTGTGTGTAACTGGTAACACGCACCGACTATCAGGCACGCCGCGTCATGCGCGAGTCATTAAGCACAGAGCAAGATGCAGCAGCCTCCTTGGTCATTAGCGTTACTTAATGAGCATCCTCGTTAACAATCTCCGCAAACATCGTCTGCTGATGAATCAGCTTTGTTCCGGATATCCTGTTCCGGTTGTGGTTCTCACATTGTTCCGGACATCCTGCCA
>NW_014624001.1:0-258 GCF_000485595.1 Priapulus caudatus | reverse complement strand
GAGAGAGAGAGAGAGAGAGAGAGAGAGAGAGAGAGAGAGAGAGAGAGAGAGAGAGAGAGAGAGACAGACACGAGGCAGCAGAGAGTACGTGCGAGCAAGCAGTCATTACAGAACCAACAACAAAAGAACCTCGTGAGCTGCAGTGTTCGTGAATAATGCAAGCAAGCTGAGCAATAGAAAGCTCCCTCCCTCCTCCAAGCTCCCTCCCTCCTCCAAGCTCCCTCCCTCCTCCACGCTCCCTCCCTCCTCCAAGCTCAC
>NW_014624000.1:0-258 GCF_000485595.1 Priapulus caudatus | reverse complement strand
ACACACACACACACACACACACACACACACACACACACACACACACACACACACACACACACGCATACGCGCGCACACGCACACATACGCACAGACGCACACACGCGCACATACGCACACGAACAAGCACACACCAGCAGATCCTACGCGCCCGATGATAGCTTTATATATGTTTGCACACAGGCCAGAAGGCGTTTATGACACGTACACGTAAAAATACAATTACTACGCGTATCACATCAAGCACCTACCTAGCGC
>NW_014623999.1:0-258 GCF_000485595.1 Priapulus caudatus | reverse complement strand
CCAAGTGACGATAGATATATGATGGCGAGCCCTGCGGTGTGTAGAGAGAGAGGGAATAGATATATGATGGCGAGCCCTGCGGTGTGTAGAGAGAGAGGGAATAGATATATGATGGCGAGCCCTGCGGTGTGTAGAGAGAGAGGGAATAGATATATGATGGCGAGCCCTGCGGTGTGTAGAGAGAGAGGGAATAGATATATCGATGGCGAGCCCTGCGGTGTGTAGAGAGAGAGAGGGAATCCATGCGGGTGGCCGCGG
>NW_014623998.1:0-258 GCF_000485595.1 Priapulus caudatus | reverse complement strand
ATTCGCCTCCTCTCGCCTTCTCTCGGTTTTTCTATTTTCTTCCTCTTATTCTCTTTTTTTTAGCTCTCCTCTCCCCTTTTCTTCTTCTCATTCTCTCTTTTCTCCACCTCCTGATGTCTCCTGATGATACCTTTCTCTCTCCATTAGTTTCATTTTATTGTTATCTCTTACTTTTAAGCTTCCTTTCTATCTCTCTGCCTCTGCTCTTTCTCTCGGTGTCAAAGGGCCGCTAGTATTAATGCACGACAAGAAGGGAGC
>NW_014623997.1:0-258 GCF_000485595.1 Priapulus caudatus | reverse complement strand
TAGATAGATAGATAGATAGATAGATAGATAGATAGAATGTTGATTTTGCTCGCGGTAGTTGGATTGTAGAGATCTGACCAACTTAAAAAGAAGAATGTCTTTACGTCAGTTGGTATAGTAACCCAACGTTTAAGCCTTAATACTACGTATGTATTGATACCACCACTATGTATCACTAACACAACCACCACCACAACTATGTATCACCAACACCACCACCACCACCACCACCACTATGTATCACCAACACCACCACCA
>NW_014623996.1:0-258 GCF_000485595.1 Priapulus caudatus | reverse complement strand
AATGGGTTCTTCATTTGCCTATTCCTTTTTTATTACCTTAAATTGATTGTTTTAACTATAGCGTATTACTGCTACTGTCTAAGAATTGCCTTTCTTAACTATTAGGATTTCTTGAGTTCACTCTGTAATGCTTTTAAGGAGTCAAACTCACCGTTGCTTGCTAATGTTGCTTGCTCGTTCCACGTATCCATGATGCCTTTATTGTTGATAATAGCGCCATTTGCAATCAGTGTTTCGGTTAGCTCATCCATATTCGCC
>NW_014623995.1:0-258 GCF_000485595.1 Priapulus caudatus | reverse complement strand
GAATCTACCAATGAAAAAATGGAAGGCTCAGAGAAAACGGTACTTGAGCTAACGCGTGAAGCGGCCACTCTTGTAGCAACAGCGATTGAAGGCATAGGCGACCCGTTTGCCTTACACGGTTTTTCCTCTGATGGTCGCCATGATGTGCAATATTATCGTTTCAAAGACTTCAATCAGCATTTCACTGACGACCCAAAGTCTCGTTTAGCGGGCATGAAAGGAGGTTTATCTACCCGCATGGGGGCAGCGCTGCGTCAT
>NW_014623994.1:0-258 GCF_000485595.1 Priapulus caudatus | reverse complement strand
GGGAGAGAGGGAGGAGGGACAGAGGAGGGGGCTGGTTCCACGTGATGTACACCGCACAGCACACTGATCTACTACGACACCGTGTCTCCCATCCTCCCACCACCACCACCACCACCGTGTCTCCCCACTCCGCCTCCCCTCCGCCCTCCGCCCTTCGCCTCTCCTTCCCCTCGCCTCTCTCCACCGCTCACCCTCCCCCGCCGCTCACCCTCCCCACCACTCACCCTCCCCGCCGCTCACCCTCCCGCCGCCTCCCCT
>NW_014623993.1:0-258 GCF_000485595.1 Priapulus caudatus | reverse complement strand
CCTCTATCCTCTATCCTCTATCCTCTATCCTCTATCCTCTATCCTCTATCCTCTATCCTCTATCCTCTATCCTCTATCATCTATCCTCTATCCTCTATCCTCTATCCACTATCCTCTATCCGCTATCCTCTATCCTCTATCCTCTATCCTCTATCCACTATCCTCTATCCTCTATCCTCTATCCTCTATCCTCTATCCACTATCCTCTATCATCTATCCTCTATCCACTATCCTCTATCCTCTATCCTCTATCCTCTA
>NW_014623992.1:0-258 GCF_000485595.1 Priapulus caudatus | reverse complement strand
ACGTACACCCGCACCGCACGCACGTGCACGGTACACCCGCACGCACGGACACACGTGCACGTACACCCGCACGCACGTGCACGTACACCCGCACGCACGCACGTGCACGTACACGTGCACGTACACCTGCACGCATGCACGTGCACGTGCACCCGCACACACGCACTCACGTGCACGTACACTCGCACGCACGCACGTGCACGTACACCCGCACGCACGTGCACGTATACCCGCACGCACGCACGTGCACGTACACCC
>NW_014623991.1:0-258 GCF_000485595.1 Priapulus caudatus | reverse complement strand
TTATATATATTTATATATATATATATATATATTTATATACGTTATATATATTTATATATATATTATATATATTATAGTTATGTTGGATACTTTGGATACCAGCAGCTCTACAAGCGGTCGATGATGTTCTGTTTGATATAGGGCGACCCTGGACCGATGGGACCGCCAGGTGGCGATGACATTCACTCTGTTAAGAAGGTATCCTACCTCATAGTTTATGTATTTGTATGTAGTTTTCATGTGTGTGAGTGTGTGTGT
>NW_014623990.1:0-258 GCF_000485595.1 Priapulus caudatus | reverse complement strand
GGTTTCTTCATCACCTTGGATAATTGCATTTTGGCTAACAACACTGCCCGACGTTACTTTTGATGATATACCTTTAGCTTTATTACCCGCCGAATTTTTTGCCCCTTGCTCTTTTAAGCCCGTTAATATTTTTACCAAATTTTCTGCTTTGGCATACTTAAGATAAATAACATGTGTATTACCATCACCATCTTCAAGCGGCGTATCAAGATAGCTAATCGTTGCGCGAGTTTTCAAACGTGATGCACGATCGCCAGT
>NW_014623989.1:0-258 GCF_000485595.1 Priapulus caudatus | reverse complement strand
TCTCTTCTTCTCTCTCTCTCTCTCTCTCTCGCTTCCTCTCTCTCTCTCTCTCTCTCTCTCTCTCCCTCTCTCTCTCTCTATCTCTCTTTCGTTCTTTCTTTCTCCTTTCTTTCTTCTCCTCTCGAACTCTCTCCCTCTCTCGCTCCCTTTACCCTCTCTATGCCTCTCTCTCCCCCTTCTCCCTCCCCCTCTCTTTATCTCTACCCTCTCTATGTCTCTCTGTCTTCCCTCCCCCTCTCTCTCTCCCCATCACTCTCT
>NW_014623988.1:0-258 GCF_000485595.1 Priapulus caudatus | reverse complement strand
GAGAATAACATTGCGATTAGTGTCGCCTGAGCGTATTTGAAAGATCATCGAGCCGCCCATACCGTCCAACGGTTTTACTACAATGTGTTGATGTTTTTCCTGGAAGACTTTGATGCGCTCCATGTCGCGTGATACGAGTGTTTCTGGGGAGCATTGAGGGAATACGGCGGTGAATAACTTTTCGTTGGCTGAACGTATGCTGGCAGGGCGATTGACGATTAAGCTGCCTGTTTTTCGGCTAGTTCAAGCAAGTACGTG
>NW_014623987.1:0-258 GCF_000485595.1 Priapulus caudatus | reverse complement strand
CACACACGCACGTAAACAGCATCCACCCACGCACGCACACACGCACGTAAACAGCATCCACCCACGCACGCACGCACGCACGCACATAAACAACATCCACCCACGCATGCACACACGCACGTAAACAGCATCCACCCACCCACGCACGCACGCACGTAAACAGCATCCATCCACCCACGCACGCACGCACGTAAACAGCATCCACCCACGCACGCACGCACGTAAACAGCATCCACGCACGCACGCACCCACGCACGC
>NW_014623986.1:0-258 GCF_000485595.1 Priapulus caudatus | reverse complement strand
TGGTAGCTTTCGCATGATGTGCCATGCCATTATTCAATGCAAAACCATGGGTCACGCGATTAATCGTGCCAGTGATTTTCATGAGATTGTGCGTGGAACAAAGATAAAACCGCAGCTAGATACAAAAGGTCAATTAGCAAAAGTTGCCTTTACGGGTGTCGGTCGGCTGACTAAGGAAGAAGCAAGGACTCTAATCAACACAGAACAACCTGAGCGCATTTGCACCTCCTTATCCATGTGGCATCACTTCATTAGTTG
>NW_014623985.1:0-258 GCF_000485595.1 Priapulus caudatus | reverse complement strand
TTATTGACTAAAACCGCCCTGCAACAAGAGGCGTTACAGAATATTGAAGATGTCAATTTTTTGCGTTACATTGGTTATGCTTTGCTGGACGCAGGACAAAAAGTATTCCAAACCAATGCCCAATTAGTCGAGCAATTACGCAAATACCTTGCGGATCAAGCGTGGCTGGAAAATAAACGTATCTTAGAAATTGTACGTGGTATTGAAAAGTCCACCTTGGGGTTGCGCCATAAGGATTTAGGTACTTTGCCGCGTGAT
>NW_014623984.1:0-258 GCF_000485595.1 Priapulus caudatus | reverse complement strand
GGGGATACAGGGAGAGAGAGGATACAGGGAGAGCGAGGATACAGGGAGAGCGGGGAATACAGGGAGAGAGAGGATACAGGGAGAGCGGGGATACAGGAGAGAGAGGATACAGGGAGAGAGAGGATACAGGGAGAGAGAGGATACAAGGAGAGCGGGGATACAGGGAGAGCGGGGATACAGGGAGAGAGAGGATACAGGGAGAGCGGGGATACAGGGAGAGAGAGGATACAGGGAGAGCGGGGATACAGGGAGAGCGGT
>NW_014623983.1:0-258 GCF_000485595.1 Priapulus caudatus | reverse complement strand
GTGTGTGTGTGTGTGTGTGTGTGTGTGTGTGTGTGTGTGTGTGTGTGTGTGTGTGTGTGTGTGTGTGTGTGTGTAAGAAGGAGAGAGGTGCGACAGTTTGTGTACAGACACGTAGCACCGTGCACTTATTGACAAATGCTCGCTAAAATATTAATGAAAGATAAATGGCAACGCTACAGTATGTTTCTTGTCATTGCAATTTTTGCTAGATAAGCAGTAGAGAGAGAGAGAGAAGAGAGGGAGAGAGAGAGAGAGAGA
>NW_014623982.1:0-258 GCF_000485595.1 Priapulus caudatus | reverse complement strand
CATTCACGATAGGCAAGGTGTGCAGATTTAACAGGGTGCGTAAGGTATTACGTGCATTTAAATAACGTTTACGATTACTGATGTCATCGTGGGTTAAGAGAATTTGTGCGGCCTGAATGTTGTATTGCTGAAACTGTCGCTCGTAGGCTTCGATCAAACCCGTTTGTCCAATCGCCGCTGCTGCTTGTAATTCAGGTAGGCTAGAAGGGCGCGTCGTCCAGCCCATACGACTCATACCTTCGGCTACTGCGCCAGAGG
>NW_014623981.1:0-258 GCF_000485595.1 Priapulus caudatus | reverse complement strand
GGTGAAAAATAGCGTATCCATTGATATGGGAAGCACCGCACTTACGCACAAACTCGTAAAATTATCTCATTCAGCTCAAATTAAAGTACTAATACCTACAATACCTCCGATGATGAAAATCACACTTTTTTATGCGGTGCGTGTAGACTAATTGACAAGTGTACATTGAGCCTTAAGGGCTGTCTTTGGGGAAAAGATCATCTGCAATGGATTTCTATGACTGAAATTCGAACAACAAAAACAGAAGATAAAAAAATG
>NW_014623979.1:0-258 GCF_000485595.1 Priapulus caudatus | reverse complement strand
TCTTCTCTCTCTCTCTCTCTCTCTCTCTTCTCTCTCTCTCTCTCTCTCGCTCTCTCTCTCTCTCTCTCTCTCGGCGCCTCCCTTTGTGTTTGGTATGCACCGCTAATCAGACGCGCCCTAGATTCGACCGGTCGGCAAACTTTCTATTTCGATGACCGTGAACTCGCGTGATTTCGCGCGCGCAGCCGAGTGTGCGAGCCCCCTCCCTCCCCCACGCAGCCGAGTGTGCGAGCCCCCCTCCCACCGCGCACGCCGACT
>NW_014623978.1:0-258 GCF_000485595.1 Priapulus caudatus | reverse complement strand
CTGATAGTGCATGATTGATGTGCATGATGTGCTTGATTGATTTGCATGATGTGCATGATGTGCATGATTGTAGTGCATGATGTGCATGATTGTAGTGCTTGATGTGCATGATTGATGTGCATCATGCACATCATGCACTACAATCATGCACATCATGCAAATCAATCATGCTCATCATGCACATCAATCATGCACATCACACATCATGCACATCAACACCATCATGTCATGCACATCATGTGTGCATGATGTGCATGA
>NW_014623977.1:0-258 GCF_000485595.1 Priapulus caudatus | reverse complement strand
TATGTTGTGAAAAAGTGGAAATATTTTTTATTTTTACTATTTACGGTGACGTAATCACTTTAACTCCTTAAAGCCTATGCAACCCCTCAAAAAATACGTATGTTAAACCTAGTAATGTGTAGCTATGTTATTTTTCAACTATATGTAACAGTAAACAATTTTATTAAACACTTTAAGCGTATTTGTAACGCGCATTTAAATTGTAAGTAGAAATTAAACTGTTTTTCATCAAATTTAAAAGAAATTTCAATTAAAACA
>NW_014623976.1:0-258 GCF_000485595.1 Priapulus caudatus | reverse complement strand
GATTATTTGAATTAGCGCTTCCATCTCATCCATTAACTGCTCATCATCATAAGCAGGCCGATACCACTCAAGCATGGTAAATTCAGGATTATGATTTGCACCAAGTTCATCATCACGAAACGCCTTACATATTTGATAAATAGGTTTACCAAATGTTGCTAATAAACGTTTCATCGCATATTCAGGCGAGGTATTGAGAAAACACAGTTGCTCACGAAAACGCGATTGAAAACTATCTAGATGTGGATCAGTTGTCGC
>NW_014623975.1:0-258 GCF_000485595.1 Priapulus caudatus | reverse complement strand
ATCTAAGCATCCTCATTAATCTAAGCATCCTCATCCCCCCTCAGCATCTCCCTCATCCCCCTCAGCATCCTCACCCCCCTCAGCATCCTCATCCCCCTCAGCATCCTCATCCCCCTCAGCATCCTCATCCTCCGCAGCATCCTCACCCCCTCAGCATCCTCACCCCCTCAGCATCCTCATCCCTCGCAGCATCCTCATCCCCCGCAGCATCCTCATCCCCATTCAGCATCCTCATCCCTCGCAGCATCCTCATCCCCC
>NW_014623974.1:0-258 GCF_000485595.1 Priapulus caudatus | reverse complement strand
GCTGGTCACTCACGTGTACACGGTCGTGTAGCCCCTTCCCCGCGCGCATGAGTGCTGTTTTCATTGAGGTGTGTTATGTTAGCGCGTCTGCCCGCGGCGGTTGACACGGCGTTCATTCCCGGACCCGTGTTTAACAGAATTGCGATGCCAGCCTTAATGCTTCACCCCTCATCCCCCAGATCATCCTTCTCCCTCCCTCCCATCCCCCTAACCCTTCCCCCTCCAATCGCCCTCCTCATCCACCTCCCTCCCTCCCAT
>NW_014623973.1:0-258 GCF_000485595.1 Priapulus caudatus | reverse complement strand
TGGACATCTTATTGCGTTAAGCAGCATTCTTTGTTCTCTAAAACAAGACAGATTTATTGCGGCAAGCAGGTCGGCTTCCAACATGGTGGCGACGTCACCACTCGCGAGTACAACGGGAAACCGGAAAAGTAGTGGCAATTTCACGGCAAAATTATTCTACTTTGTCTGCGAGTCTAGAATAAGTTCATGGTGGTATTATTAGCTCTTGATAATATGTGTGCGCATGTGTGCGTGCGTGCGTACGTGAGTACGTGCATG
>NW_014623972.1:0-258 GCF_000485595.1 Priapulus caudatus | reverse complement strand
CAATTGTGTTCCAATTTCCAGTATTATTCCACATAAGGAGAGAAAGAAACTGAAATAAATTTGCGTTTCGTTACTGATCGCAATCATTGGCTGCAAAATCAAGCGAGCACGCTCACACTACACACACACACACACACACACACACACACACACACACACACACACACACACACACACACACACACACACACACACACACACACACACACACACACACACACACACACACACACACACACACACACACACACACTACAC
>NW_014623971.1:0-258 GCF_000485595.1 Priapulus caudatus | reverse complement strand
GCTCAATACCCTAAATACTTTAACGTTGCGATAAATAATGCGGTTGTTCAATCTTTATCTGGAAGTTTGCTTAGCGAAGAAGAGGTTTATAAACGTCTGTTAGAAAAGGAAGGTGATAACAGATGGTTTTAAAACGCTGGAGTGATATTGGTCTAAGTGCGCGTACCGCCATATTAATGGTTGTTCCGCTTGTTTTATTTATTGTTATTTTTGGTTACCTTGATACCGTAGATAGAATTAAAAATGCAGAAGTTAATG
>NW_014623970.1:0-258 GCF_000485595.1 Priapulus caudatus | reverse complement strand
CTCTCGCTCTCTTCCCTATACTCCTACCTTCCTACTACACTACACTCTCTCTCTCTCTCTCTCTCTCTCTCTCACTCGCTTGCTGCCTTCTGCTTTTGTCATCACAGCAAGAATGTAGCACGTGCGCAATCCTGTCTCGTAAGTACGAAAGCATCGTTAATCATTACCAGTAATTGCCCGTAACTGCCTGTCACTGTAATAAAGAATGGCTTGTTTAGCGTCTCTCCACTAAATTCTAGAGTGCGTAGCACCAAGCAT
>NW_014623969.1:0-258 GCF_000485595.1 Priapulus caudatus | reverse complement strand
CTGTGAAACATAGCTGGTGGAGAAAGCTGTGAAACATAGCTGGTGGAGAGAACTGTAAAACATAGCTGGTGGTGAGAACTGTGAAACATAGCTGGTGGAGAGAACTGTGAAACATAGCTGGTGGAGAAAGCTGTGAAACATAGCTGGTGGAGAGAACTGTGAAACATAGCTGGTGGAGAGAACTGTGAAACATAGCTGGTGGAGAGAGCTGTGAAACATAGCTGGTGGAGAGAACTGCGAAACATAGCTGGTGGAGAG
>NW_014623968.1:0-258 GCF_000485595.1 Priapulus caudatus | reverse complement strand
TGCGTGTGCGTGCGTGTACGTGCGTACGTGCATGTGCGTGCGCGTGCGTGCGTGTGCGTGCGTACGTGCGTGGGTGTGTATCGACTCGTTAGTGCGTGCGTTCGTGCGTGCGTGCGTGTGTGTCGTTAGTGCGCGATGTTTAGGTCACTGAATGACAACGAGCGTTTTCTCTCTCTATGGTCGGCAAATCGCATTTCAACGGACTGATGACTTCGACCCGCAAACGGCTGCATATATAGTCTAGTCTCTCTCTCTCTC
>NW_014623967.1:0-258 GCF_000485595.1 Priapulus caudatus | reverse complement strand
ATAAACTGGGTGCCGATGTCATTCTGAGTGGCCCAAAAACCATGCTGCCACCAGGGATTGAACGGCTGGGTTGCCGCGTTGCACCGCGCCTGGCTGATGCCCTGAAGGATGCGGATGTCGTGATGATGCTCCGCATTCAACTGGAGCGGCAGGGGAATTCCCTGATCCCGTCATTGCGTGAGTATTCCCGTTATTTTGGCCTCAATGAAACCAACCTCAAGCTGGCAAAACCCGACGCTATTGTTATGCATCCCGGAC
>NW_014623966.1:0-258 GCF_000485595.1 Priapulus caudatus | reverse complement strand
TCTCCTCTCTCTCACCCATGCTGCCCTTCATTCAGACTGCAGCTCGCTACATGTACACTGCAGCAGCATTGACTGGACGTGTACCCAGCTGAGTATAGTCTCTGAGATGAACGTCCCTTGATCATTGATGGTATTGCATCGCACGTATGCCGCGCTAGAGAGTTTCTGTAAAGGGTGGGTTGGTGTGTGTGTGTGTGTGTGTGTGTGTGTGTGTGTGTGTGTGTGTGTGTGTGTGTGTGTGTGTGTGTGTGTGTGTGT
>NW_014623965.1:0-258 GCF_000485595.1 Priapulus caudatus | reverse complement strand
GGTGGTGGTGGTGGTGGTGCTACTGCTGCTGCTGCTGCTGCTACTGCTACTGCTGCTGCTGCTGCTGCTCTGCTGCTACTGCTGCTACTACTGCTTGTGATGGTGGTGAAGGTGGTGCTGCTACTGCTGCTACTGCTACTGCTGCTGCTGCTCTGCTGCTGCTGCTGCTGCTGGTGGTGGTTGGTAGTGGTGGTGGCGCTACTGCTGCTGCTGCTGTGCTGGTGGTGGTGGTGGTGCTACTGCTGCTACTGCTGCTAC
>NW_014623964.1:0-258 GCF_000485595.1 Priapulus caudatus | reverse complement strand
CGTCTGGTGGATCGCGGCGCGGCGCATGCCCGTCTTCGTGATGCCGGGCCCCGAGCGGGTCGCGCAGGCGCTTGTCAAGTTGCTGCACTCGCCCTCGTTCTTCCGCGATCTCGGCGCGACGCTCTACCGCGTGCTGGCCGGCTTCGCGCTCGCGGCCGTGGTGGGTGCGCCACTCGGCGTGGCTCTTGGCGCAAGCCCGCGCGCGGCGCGCTTTTTCGAGCCGTTGCTGGCGATCGTGAACACGGTCTCATCGGCGAT
>NW_014623963.1:0-258 GCF_000485595.1 Priapulus caudatus | reverse complement strand
GTTGTCGCGCAACTGCTAGACAGGACGGATCCTGTCCATAAAGTGTCAATTATCCCTCGTGGACGTGCTTTGGGTGTCACGATGCAATTACCGACGGAAGATCGTTTTAGTATGGAACGTGAAGAAATTCTGCAGAAAATCGCCGTCATGTTTGGTGGACGTATTGCAGAAGAGGTTTTCATGAAGCAAATGACGACAGGTGCTTCCAATGACTTTGAGCGTGCGACTGACTTAGCGCGGCAAATGATTACTCAGTGG
>NW_014623962.1:0-258 GCF_000485595.1 Priapulus caudatus | reverse complement strand
CTCTCTCTCTCTTTCTATCTATCTATCTATCGATTTATCTATCTATCTATCTATTTCTCTATCTATTTATCTACCTCACTCTCTCTCTCACTCTCTTCTCACTTTCTCTTTATTTCTCTCCTTACTTTTCTCTAGCGCCACTAAACCAGATTTCTTTCTCTTCTACGATTAAGGTTCTTATGTAGAATTTTTGAACGAAAGAGAGAGAGAACGAAGGAGAGAGAGAGAGAGAGAGAGAGAGAGAGAGAGAGAGAGAGA
>NW_014623961.1:0-258 GCF_000485595.1 Priapulus caudatus | reverse complement strand
CCATCGTCGCTTTGTTGACCCCGTTCGTGGCGAATTAGATAACTGGTCAATGCGGCGTTAGTCGTGCCAGCAGCGGCTGATTCGGCAACACCGACTGCGGGACAGAAATCCCGCACATGCAGGGTATTATCGGCATGTTCAACTTCAAGACTAAAAGCCGAAACCGACATTAATGCTGAGATAATTTACACCATTATCGTGCCAGTCTTTTAACAGGTTTAAATCAACATCGGCGCTGGGAAATACACCGGCATGTGC
>NW_014623960.1:0-258 GCF_000485595.1 Priapulus caudatus | reverse complement strand
GAAAGAGAGAGAGAGGGATAAATCGGGAAAGGGGGAGAGAGAGAGAGAGAGAATAACATAGAGAATGAAAGAGAGCGTGAGAGACAGAGAGAGACAAAGGGAGAGCGGAGCTGCGGTGTAGACGGTGCGTACTTAGTAGTAAGATGCGCACGCAGTTTTCTCGGGTGTTTCACAGGTAAACATTTACAGGTAGGTGGGAGAGGAGGGTTTTGTTGCTCTCTCTCCCGCACTCGCTCTCACTCTCACTCTCTCTCTCTC
>NW_014623959.1:0-258 GCF_000485595.1 Priapulus caudatus | reverse complement strand
TATACATATATATATATACACACACACCCACACACACTATTCAATGCTGCACGTTAACATTTATAATGTAGGCCACCGTAATTTACCTAATAGTTCGCACAGCTATTCACATAACCTGCTGTTAGATGTGTGAATATCGCATGAGCTCGTGTCAGGGTTTATAACAGCTTATTTGTAGCATCAGGGGAACGGCAATACGTGGGTATGTACATGCACGCGAGCCCCTGCATGGATGGGCGTGCGCGCGTGCGTGTGTGT
>NW_014623958.1:0-258 GCF_000485595.1 Priapulus caudatus | reverse complement strand
AAAGAAATTAGCAACCCACTTGAATGGCCATCCTGGAATATTGGGACGGCTTTTAGCCACAGTTATTCAGTTAGCTTCTTCGGGTCCAGGCCCTGGTGGAGCACATGTTGAGGTCGATAGAGCCCATCTCCAAGGCGATCTACATTAGTTGACACATAATGATTAACCCTTCTCTCTTTCCCTATCCACTGTTATACTTGTTGATTTGTTATAAAGCATTGATGTTACATATTTATTTCTGACTCATGTTAATAATTA
>NW_014623957.1:0-258 GCF_000485595.1 Priapulus caudatus | reverse complement strand
CCTGGCAGGTACATCTACAGTTACTTCTAAGTCACCTTCCTTTTTAGGAGGAATAATCCTATAGTAATTGCCACACCCGTCTTTATCAAATACACCAAACAATGCATAACTTGCTTTAGTGCCACTGAAAGCTATAAATTCATTTTTGTATACAGGTAGAATTAACTTAGCAGTTTCGCCTGAACTAGGTGGCAAGTATTTAGTAGCGCACGAGCACAGAGTTATTGAAAAATAGACAATATTATTTTTATAAAATTC
>NW_014623956.1:0-258 GCF_000485595.1 Priapulus caudatus | reverse complement strand
CGCATCAAGGTTAATGCATTCGACCTGAGGTCACGGAAGCTAACGGCGGCCAGCACGCTCCCGGGCGCCCTCTTTCAGAAAGCAGGGCAGTTTAGCTTCGGTGCGTATGTGGACATCGACCTGGCGGCGGATGAGAAAGGACTGCGGGCCGTGTACACGACGACGGCCAACGACGGCTATATAGTCATCAGCAAGCCGCACCCCGTTACACTACAGGCAAACACAGGTGTCCGTTACACTGCAGGTAAACACAGGTGT
>NW_014623955.1:0-258 GCF_000485595.1 Priapulus caudatus | reverse complement strand
CAGTTGGGTGAAATAGTCTAATTTGTTCAGGTCACCCATAATGCCATCAGCTAATACTTGCATTGCTTGTTTGGATTTCAACATCAGTTCGGTGACTTTTACATCGTAGACCCATGACATTTCTAAAGCACTTAATTGCTGCTCATTGGTTTGCAATGTCGCTGTAGCCTGCATTTGATAATGAAAGTGAGCGTAAGCAAAGGGGAGGGTAAGTAATGTGCTGAGTAACACACAGAGCTGAATTATTTTTTTCATACG
>NW_014623954.1:0-258 GCF_000485595.1 Priapulus caudatus | reverse complement strand
CTCTCTCTCTCTCTCACTCACTCTCTCTTTCTCTTTCACTCTCTCGTTCTCTCTCTCTCTCTCACGCACACACACACACTCTTTCTCTCTTTTTCACACGCACACACACACACTCTCTCACGCACGCTCACACACTCCCTCTCTCTCACGCCCCCACTCCACCTCTCTTCTCTCTGCGTCATCGCAAACGGCTCTCGAAGCATGGCAACCGAGCAGGTGATCACGCTCTCTCGCTCTCTCTCTCTCTCTCTCTCTCTC
>NW_014623953.1:0-258 GCF_000485595.1 Priapulus caudatus | reverse complement strand
CGCTCTCGCGTTATCTCGCGTTGCCTCTAGGACAAACACACGCTCATGTGACCCTGAGAATTCCTAAGACCTTTTTAGTTTAAAACAAGAAAAACAACAACGACGACGAAGCTTGCATATGATTACATAGTGCAGACATGATTCACACATGACGTCACCGCTGCCTCGTCAAACAAACAAACAAACAACAACACTGCAAAAAGAGCACCTATTCTCGAGGTACTGCCACTGTGTATGCACTGCGTATGTATGAGTCAC
>NW_014623952.1:0-258 GCF_000485595.1 Priapulus caudatus | reverse complement strand
AAAGGTACAAAACGCGACATAGGAATATTGTAAAAGCCTTGATGGATAAAGCCTAAGCTCGTTTTGCCTCCCCCTGTTTTTGGAATGTTTCATGTCACCGATTTCAGGGGAAGAATCCCGACCGAATCCCTAAGTTTATCCTCCGAAAAATCATACTCTCCCAGCAGGTTGATATGCGCCCACGACATGGGTGAGTGAGTGGCGATCATGCACCGTAAATTTTCTTTGGCTTGCGGATCGTTAAGTTTTCCAGTTGCC
>NW_014623951.1:0-258 GCF_000485595.1 Priapulus caudatus | reverse complement strand
AATTACCCCCTGGACAATTACCTCCGGGCATTTACCCCTCGGACAATCACCCCCGGCCAATTACCCCCGGACAATTACCCCCGGACATTTACCCCCCGGACAATCATCCCCCGGACATTTACCCACCGAACAATTACCCCCTGGACAATTACCCCCCGGACAATTACCCCCCGGGCATTTACCCCTCGGACAATCACCCCCCGGACATTTACCCCCCGGACAATCACCCCCCGGACAATTACCCTTCGGACAATCACC
>NW_014623950.1:0-258 GCF_000485595.1 Priapulus caudatus | reverse complement strand
TGTTGTTGCATCATGTTATAGCTGTTGCTATTATGTTACATCATGTTATAGCTGTTGCTATTATGTTGCATCATGTTATAGCCGTTGCTATTATGTTGCATCATGTTGTAGCTGTTGCTATTATGTTACATCATGTTACAGCTGTTGTTATGTTGTTGCATCATGTTATAGCTGTTGCTATTATGTTACATCATGTTATAGCTGTTGCTATTATGTTGCATCATGTTATAGCCGTTGCTATTATGTTGCATCATGTTG
>NW_014623949.1:0-258 GCF_000485595.1 Priapulus caudatus | reverse complement strand
ATCTCGGTAACTGAATTTGTCGATGGTAAAAAGGCTAACCCGACCGTTGCTTTGATTGATTGGCAGAATGTAGCGAACAATAGTTTTTTATTTACGGAAGAATTTACGGTTACCCGTAGCAATGGGATTGAATCGCGTCGCCCTGATATGGTGTGTTTTGTAAATGGCCTTCCTCTGGTGGTGATTGAAGCCAAAAGACCCGACGGACATGCTAATAAAGGCCCAGCTGTTGATGAAGGTATTTCACAGACTTTACGC
>NW_014623948.1:0-258 GCF_000485595.1 Priapulus caudatus | reverse complement strand
GACGGTCACGCGACGATGACGCGACGGTCACGCGTACGATGACGCGACGGTCACGCGACGATGACGCGACGGTCACGCGACGATGACGCGACGGTCACGCGACGATGACGCGACGGTCACGCGACGATGGCGCAATGGTCACGCGACGATGACGCGACGATGACACGAGGGTCACGCGACGGTCACACGACGATGACGCGACGATGGACGCGACAGTGACGCGATGGTCACGCGACGATGACGCGACGATGACGCGAC
>NW_014623947.1:0-258 GCF_000485595.1 Priapulus caudatus | reverse complement strand
GAGAGAGAGAGAGAGAGAGAGAGAGAGAGAGAGAGAGAGAGAGAGAGAGAGAGAGAGAGAGAGAGAGGGAAGGTGGGAAAGAGAAACAGAAACAGAGAGAAAGAAAACGGCACATAAATAGAAAGAGGGAGAGAGAAAAGTGAGTGGTGAGAGAAAAAGGGAAACAGAGAGAGAGAAAGAGAAAGACAAGTGAAACAGAGAGAGATGAGGGGATAGAGAGAGAAAAGAAGAGAGAGAGAGAGAGAGAGAGAGAGAGAG
>NW_014623946.1:0-258 GCF_000485595.1 Priapulus caudatus | reverse complement strand
CACCTCACTACAATTATATATATACTCTACACCTCACTACAAGTATATATATCATCTACACCTCACTACAAGTATATATATATCCTCTACACCTCACTACAAGTATATATATCCTCTACACCTCACTACAAGTATATATATATCATCTACACCTCACTACAAGTATATATATCCTCTACACCTCACTACAAGTATATATATCCTCTACACCTCACTACAAGTATACTATTCATCTACACCTCACTACAAGTATATATA
>NW_014623945.1:0-258 GCF_000485595.1 Priapulus caudatus | reverse complement strand
GTCTCCAACACATGAGTACAGACTCACAATTAGAACTCAAACAACAGACACTATTAAATCAACTTGAGCATATAGGCAAGGCGGCACCTGAGACTGTGCTTGAACCTGTTACAGGGCCGACACAGAGTTATCGTTACAAGGCCCGGCTAGGTGTTAAACATGTCCGTAAAAAAGAAAAAGTGCTGGTTGGTTTTCGTGAGCGTGGTTCATCTTTCATAACAGATACGAAACGTTGTGAAGTATTGCACGAAAGTGTTG
>NW_014623944.1:0-258 GCF_000485595.1 Priapulus caudatus | reverse complement strand
ACGACCCGAAAGTTGTTGCAACATCACGACGCGAAAGTTGTCGCAACGTCACGACGCGGTAACGTTGCAACAACTTTCGCGTCGTAACGTTGTGACAACTTTAAACGCATAAGTTGTTGCAACATTACGACGCGAAAGTTGTTGCAACGTTTTGACCTGAAAGTTGTCGCAATGTTACGACGCAAACGTTGTCGCAACGTTCTGACGCAAAAGTTGTTGCAACGTTATGATGCAAAAGTTGTCGCATAGTTACGCCCT
>NW_014623943.1:0-258 GCF_000485595.1 Priapulus caudatus | reverse complement strand
TTCTAGTGGTATATCATCCACTACAGACTCTGCTACTGATACAGTAGATGGAGGTATCTGATCTGATTCTAGTGATATATCATCTACTACAGGCTCTGTTACTGATACACTACATGGTGATATCTGATCTGATTCTACTGTTTCATCCACTACAGGCTCTGCTACTGATACAGTAGTTGGATGTATCTGATCTGATTCTACTGTTTCATCCACTACAGGCTCTGCTACTGATACAGTAGATGGAGGTATCTGATCTGA
>NW_014623942.1:0-258 GCF_000485595.1 Priapulus caudatus | reverse complement strand
ATCGAAGTCCATTTTCAGGAAGGCCGGCAACAGGAAGCGATCATGCAATTCCGTCCCCCAACGCGTCAGTCGCACCTTGTAGGGTGCTTTCCAGAAGCGCGCGATCAGTGCGCGCAACAGCAGTTGTTGCACGATGCTCATGCGCGCGTGCGGCGGCATCTCGAACGCGCGCAACTCAAGCAGACCGAGGCGCCCGGTCGCGGAGTCCGGGGAGTACAGCTTGTCGATACAAAACTCGCTACGGTGTGTGTTGCCCGT
>NW_014623941.1:0-258 GCF_000485595.1 Priapulus caudatus | reverse complement strand
GGCGCCTGTGCTCGCGTTCGTGTGTGCGTGCGCGTGCGTCGGGGCTTGCGTGCGTGTGCGTGCGTCGGGGCTTGCCTGTCTGCGCGTCTCTCTTCTTCTTTTCGGTGGATTTGAGCCAATTAATGATTTCAACATTTGATTCTCTCTCTCTCTCACACACACACGCACACACACACACACGCGCGTGCGCACGCAAGCAAACCGCATATATATATATATATATGGTTATATAATAAATATGATCTAATCTTACTATAA
>NW_014623940.1:0-258 GCF_000485595.1 Priapulus caudatus | reverse complement strand
AGAGAGAGAGAGAGAGAGAGAGAGAGAGAGAGAGAGAGAGAGAGAGAGAGCAGGGAGAGCAACAGATCGAGAGCAAGAGACCGACAGACAGGCAGACAGAGCGAGAGAGAGAGATGGAGATAGATACATAGATAGATGTAAGAGCGTATAAAGAATATATTATATATATTATACGCTTTATAACGCTTTTGATAGATGGATAGAGAGAGAGGCGGGAGAGAGTGAGAGGGAGGGGGAGAGAGAGAGAGAACGAGAGAG
>NW_014623939.1:0-258 GCF_000485595.1 Priapulus caudatus | reverse complement strand
AGATGATCTATATAGCATAGCAGATGATCTATATAGCATAGCAGATGATCTATATAGCATAGCAGATGATCTATAGCATAGCAGATGATCTATATAGCATAGCAGATGATCTATATAGCATAGCAGATGATCTATATAGCATAGCAGATGATCTATATAGCATAGCAGATGATCTATATAGCATAGCAGATGATCTATATAGCATAGCAGATGATCTATATAGCATAGCAGATGATTCTATAGCATAGCAGATGATTC
>NW_014623937.1:0-258 GCF_000485595.1 Priapulus caudatus | reverse complement strand
ATGCATGCGATGGATGGATGGATGGATGAATGGATGCATGCATGCATGGATGGATGGATGGATGAATGGATGCATGCATGCATGGATGGGTGGATGGATGAACGGATGGATTGGTGGAGAGATAGATAGATAGATAGATAGACAGACAGACAGATAGACGTATGATTGCGTGCGTGCGTGCGTGCGTGTGTGTGCGCGTGCGTGCGTGCGTGCGTGCGTGTATGTGTGGCTGACGCAATCTAACCCCGGCTCGCTACT
>NW_014623936.1:0-258 GCF_000485595.1 Priapulus caudatus | reverse complement strand
CACACACACACACACACACACACACACACACACACACACACCACGCACGCACACACGCACGACACACACACACACACACACACACACACACACACCCGCGCACACACACACACACGCGCGCGCGTGTAATGTGTATTATCCTACATTTAGATAAAGATTTGTTGTTCTAGCATCATTGCACGGCGTGCGTGTTGTTGTATAAGCGCGCGTGTGTCTTGTTGTAGGTGCGTGCGTATCTTATTGTAAGTGTGTGCGTGT
>NW_014623935.1:0-258 GCF_000485595.1 Priapulus caudatus | reverse complement strand
CGCGTAGAGAAAGTTTTATTGATGCTTCCTTTAGCGATAGTCACCGATGCTTCCACCATTGACTCATCACGCTTATACTCCATCGATTCACCACACCACGGTAGGAAGTCTTTATATGAAGCTATATCATCAACAAGTTGATACATTTGTTCACTACTATAAGGTACAAGTGCACTTCGGGTAATATTTGGCATAAAATAGTGGTTTCCTAAATCTTTAAAACAAAATATCTGCTGCGATCAGCATTCCTTTACAGCG
>NW_014623934.1:0-258 GCF_000485595.1 Priapulus caudatus | reverse complement strand
TCGTGCAGTTTATGCACACTGGTAGAGACACAGCACACAGACAAACACGGCCTTATTTAATATGCAAAATATTTTTCCATCATTATTTTTTTGGTAATTTGTGCTTCTCATCATTCGTATCCTACGAGTGATTCCCATGTTGTATCGTTTTAGAATCACATACACACATTAACATAAACTTCCTTAGCGAGTACTAGATATCGTTGCTAGTTTAGCACAAAATATCTTAAACTATGTGGAATATCATTGCAGTAGGGC
>NW_014623933.1:0-258 GCF_000485595.1 Priapulus caudatus | reverse complement strand
TTATATATATATATATAGATCGTCTCGGGCTACGTAACCACGTTGCCTATCGTTACATCGGGTATATATAAATAATAGTACGGTCTCATACTCGCGATTTCTCATTCCTTTGAAGCAGCTCGCTTGTTTGAGAGTTGCGCATATCGTATGCGCAATCATATGCGCAATCATTATGCCTATCATCAAGAGCATAATGCGCCTGATATCGCAAGCAGATATTCGGAGGTGTGTGTGCGTGTGTGCGTGCGTGCGTGCGTG
>NW_014623932.1:0-258 GCF_000485595.1 Priapulus caudatus | reverse complement strand
CTCAGTTGCCTTGCCTACTATCATCTCACAGCAGGTGCAAATAAGGCACACAAATTACGCACCGTCAGGGATGCGGAATAAATAGAAACGCATCGCCTGCTTTCATTTTAACATATATATATATATATACGAAAAAAACGGAAAGCTCTCTTAGCAGTAGCAGCAGCAGCAGCAGCAGCATTAGCAGCAGCAGCAGCAGCATTAGCAGCAGCAGCAGCAGCAACAACAGAGTTAACACACAGCACCACAATCCGCACT
>NW_014623931.1:0-258 GCF_000485595.1 Priapulus caudatus | reverse complement strand
CACCGCTCGCTCGTTAGATGCTCCGCATTGCCTGGTGATATAATCCTTACCGTAGGTCTCTAATTCCGCACAATATAAAAAAATCATTTACGACGCGCACACACTCGCACGATATGTTGACATCGCCGGTATTGACACTCCACCAATCATACATTGGTTAGGAGTCAGAGTTATTAGATAGTGCTGACACCTACCGTTCTTGCATACTTAATATTATAGGTTTTGCAAAAAGTGAAAATAAACATGGTGACGGGTGAT
>NW_014623930.1:0-258 GCF_000485595.1 Priapulus caudatus | reverse complement strand
TATATTATAATAATATATATTAATATATATATATATATATATATAAGACGGATTATCGAGACGTTACCTTATAGCATTACTCCATCATTGTCGATTAAAGAATCACCAAATCGCTTCAAGGTCGTGTCCCAGCATGTGGCGCCCCCTTTCTGTTCGTACTATAGACATATATAAAGACACCTATAGAGACACCTGTTGATGACCCAGACCAAGGCAAATGAAACCTGCACACTCGCGCACATCTCTCTCTCTCTCTCT
>NW_014623929.1:0-258 GCF_000485595.1 Priapulus caudatus | reverse complement strand
CCCTCAATCAACGTCACCCCTCCCCCTCCCTCCACAAGTTACTCTACTCAAGCCATTCCCTCAATCACCGTCACCCCCTGCCTCCACATGTTACTCTACTCAAGCCATTCTCTCAATCACCGTCACCCCCTGCCTCCACATGTTACTCTACTCAAGCCATTCCCTCAATCACCATCACCCCCTGCCTCCGCAAGTTACTCTATCAAGCCATTCCCTCAATCACCATCACCCCCTCCATCCGCAAGTTACTCTATCAAG
>NW_014623928.1:0-258 GCF_000485595.1 Priapulus caudatus | reverse complement strand
GTGTGTGTGTGTGTGTGTGTGTGTGTGTGTGTGTGTGTGTGTGTGTGTGTGTGCGTGCGTGCGTGCACGTGCGCGTGCGCGCGTGCGTGTGCGTGTGCGTGTCTGTGTGGGTGTGTGTGTGCGTGCGTGCATGCATGCGTGCGTGCATGCATGCGCGTGCGCGTGCGCGTGTGCGTGCGCGTGTGCGTGTTCGTCTGCGTGGCTGTGTGTGTGTGTGTGTGTGTGTGTGTGTGTGTGTGTGTGCGTGCGTGTGTGCGT
>NW_014623927.1:0-259 GCF_000485595.1 Priapulus caudatus | reverse complement strand
CCGGTGAATGAGAATAAACCGATAACAAAGATAACAAAGCTAACAAAGCAAAGCAACTGAAGCTGTCAGACGTGCTGACGTCATAAGACATGCCCACCAACGCCTTTGCTCCTCTTCCTCCTCCTCCTCCTCTTGCTTGCTCCTCCTCCTCCTCCTCCTCCTCGTCCTCTTCTATATAACGAAATATCTCACGGGTAGAAGCTTCTCTCTGTCTCTGTCTCCCGCACGCTCTCTCTCTCGCTCTCTCTCTCTCCCTCTC
>NW_014623926.1:0-259 GCF_000485595.1 Priapulus caudatus | reverse complement strand
TCCCTCCTCCTCTCTCTCTTGTTGTGTGTGTGTGTGTGTGTGTGTGTGTGTGTGTGTGTGTGTGTGTGTGTGTGTGTGTGTGTCTAGCGCGCACTGTCGCACTCTCTGTTCTTCTTTCTCTCTCCCATCTCTGTCTCGGAGCCTGTCTCTCACTCTCTCTCTGTCTCCGTCTCTGACTCTGACTCGGTGTCTTT
This sequence comes from Priapulus caudatus, assembly GCF_000485595.1. Lineage (NCBI taxonomy): Eukaryota > Metazoa > Priapulida > Priapulimorpha > Priapulimorphida > Priapulidae > Priapulus > Priapulus caudatus. The sequence goes on along the minus strand of NW_014623926.1, from coordinate 65 downwards.
CTCTGTGTCACTCTCTCTCTCGCTCTCTCTCTCGCTCTCTTTTGTGTGTGTATGCTCGCTCACCG
>NW_014623925.1:0-259 GCF_000485595.1 Priapulus caudatus | reverse complement strand
GCGTGTGCGTGTTTGTGTGTCACTGTGTGTGGGTGTGCCTGTGCATGTGAGTGTGTCACTGTGTGTACGTGTGCGTGTGTGTGTGCATGTGAGTGCGTGTGCATGTGCGTGCATGTGCGTGTGCGTGCGTGTTTGTGTGTGCGTGTGCGGGTGCATCCGAGTGTGTCACTGTGTGTGCGTGTGAGTGTGCCTGTGCGTGTGCGCGCGTGCATGTTTGTGTGTCCTTGTGTGTGTGCGTGTGCGTGTGAGTGTTTCACTG
>NW_014623924.1:0-259 GCF_000485595.1 Priapulus caudatus | reverse complement strand
TACCCTTTCCTCCTCCTACTCCTCCCTTTCTTCCCCCTTCCTTCTCACAGTCATCATTGGTGTATAAAAAAACATGTTAAGCGATGAGGGATGGAACTCTAGCCGAGTTCTGCTGCTGCCTCAGAATGCACCGTGACCGCTAATGAGCCGCAGATGAAAAAGCTGCGAAAATAAGAGCAACGTTCATGTAGTACCAGCTTCTAGCTGCTGCTGCTGCTGCTGCTGGTGGTGCTGGTGGTGCTGCTGCTGGTGCTGCTGC
>NW_014623923.1:0-259 GCF_000485595.1 Priapulus caudatus | reverse complement strand
TGAAAATAGCGGGAAATGCGAGTTCTGTACAGGAGACGCACGCATGCGAAATTGTCCCGTCTGTCGCGTCCGATGACTTCTATTTGACGATTCGTTCAGCGTGCGTACGTCAAAGAAGCGCCAGGTCGAATCGAAGCAAATTACTACCACGACTCGGCCGTTTATTATAGGGCGAGAGAGAAAGAGAAAGAAGAGAGAGAGAGAGAGCGCGTGTGCGTGTGTCTATGTGCTTGTGTGTGTGTGTGTGTGTGTGCACTGC
>NW_014623921.1:0-259 GCF_000485595.1 Priapulus caudatus | reverse complement strand
ACACACACACACACACACACACACACACACATATTTGAATAAAATATAGGAATATATATTTATCGCTGTATTATACGTATTTTGACTATCAGTAATTATTATCATCCTTTGAATAAGCGACAATGAATCGACTATGTTATTATTATGATTATTATGATTATGATTATTATTATTATGATTATTATTATTATTACTACTACTACTACTACTACTACTACTACTACTACTACTACTACTACTACTACTACTACTACTACTA
>NW_014623920.1:0-259 GCF_000485595.1 Priapulus caudatus | reverse complement strand
CGCGACCCGTCACGCGGTACTATCCTACGCGTGTCGACATACAATTGCGCGTACTTATCTATACTGAGTCGCGACTTTGATATACCCTATTTACATATATATAGTTTCGCTCGCCCACACAACCCCCAAAATTTAACAAATACTGAGTGGCGATGCTCCCCGTCGTCGGCCGGAGTCCTCACTCAGTCGGCGAGTCACTTCTTCGTCCACCTCCATCTGTTGTCGGTGAAGGCGGTGCAATGCGCGGCGCACATGCTCC
>NW_014623919.1:0-259 GCF_000485595.1 Priapulus caudatus | reverse complement strand
AGTACGCTCTTACCCTAAAAAGTAGCAGGAGAAATCTATGAAAAAAACTGACCATGTCGATCCACTTGATACTCTTGGCGCTGTTTATGAAAAAATGTACGAGGATGTGGCGGCGAGGTTACACGAAGCCAAGGATGAAGCGACGCCACTTTTGCATGATTGGATAGAAGAAGCTAAACATAAAGCGATTGAGCTTGATGAATTAGCAGAAGAAGATGCTAAAAAACTTGCAGAATGGTTAAAGCGAGATTTTAATGAT
>NW_014623918.1:0-259 GCF_000485595.1 Priapulus caudatus | reverse complement strand
TGTGTGCGTGTGTGCGTGCTCGTGCGTGCGTGCGTACATGTACGTGCGTCCGTGTGCGTGTGTGCGTGCGTGCGTGTGCTCGTGCGTGCATGCGTGCGTGCGTGCGTGCGTGTTGTGCGTGCGTGCGTGCGTGCGTATTTGTGTGCGTGTGTGCGTGCTCGTGCGTGCGTGCGTACGTGTACGTGCGTCCGTGTGTGTTCGTGCGTGCGTGCGTGCTCGTGCGTGCGTGCTCGTGCGTGCGTGCGTGCGTTCGTGTGTG
>NW_014623917.1:0-259 GCF_000485595.1 Priapulus caudatus | reverse complement strand
GGCGATGCAGATGCGCTCACATGGTGACACGGCGATGCAGAGATGCGCTCACATGGTGACACGGCGATGCAGAGATGCGCTCACATGGTGACACGGCAATGTAGAGATTGCGTTCACATGGCGACCCAGCGATGTAGAGATGCGCCCACATGACGACACAGCGATGCAGAGATGCGCTCACATGGTGACACGGCGATGTAGCGATGCGCTCACATGGCGACCCAGCGATGTAGAGATGCGCCCACATGACGACACAGCG
>NW_014623916.1:0-259 GCF_000485595.1 Priapulus caudatus | reverse complement strand
ACTAACCCTAAACATAGGCCTACCTCATAGTCATATAAAAATATAAACGTAATAATACTAATATACTAAACAACCTAAAACTACCTCGGGTACATATCTGTACTGTATACCTGATACGACAACGACCCCATCTGCACCAGTAGGATCAGTACCACTTTATACACATGCACCAAGTTTTTACACAATTCTGTAATGACCACCTATATTAATAAAAAGATGTTTCTTTCTATTTTGTGTTGACAGCGATGGCCATCATACA
>NW_014623915.1:0-259 GCF_000485595.1 Priapulus caudatus | reverse complement strand
TATATATATATATATATATATACTATAGCAAAGTACCCGTCCTTCGGACAGTGGGAATTCAGGAATGAGTGTATTAGTGTTGTAGCTCACCTAAGGATCAATGGCTTCTTTGTAAAGTATGTTCTTGGTGTTCTTGTGCTGTGTGTGAATGAACATCGCCTTGGGTTTTTCTACTTGTGAGAGGGCAACATAGAGCATGCCATGAAAGAAGACAGGTGTGGTCAGGCCCAAGCCTATATATGGTAGTGAAAGTCTATTA
>NW_014623914.1:0-259 GCF_000485595.1 Priapulus caudatus | reverse complement strand
AGAGCGCGGATGGATGCGCGCGCGAAGTCTCGTGGCTTCACCGACCAATCAGATTACTGTCGGCCCGCATGGGGTCTATCGGTCATAATTTGAACCCCCCCCCTTTGCTCTCCCGTCCAGAAAACATGTCTCGCTGAAGATTCTAACATGAAAAGATGAAAAGATGTCTGCGTTAAAAGCCACGTGAAAACACGTGGTACGCGTACTGTAATAGCACGCCGGCTTGCGGCAAGAAAGGCGCGGACCGCAAAATGTCACC
>NW_014623913.1:0-259 GCF_000485595.1 Priapulus caudatus | reverse complement strand
CGTGGTATCAACCGAAATAGCGATGGAATCAAAATCAAGTTTCGTGATGTTGATACGCTCGATACCGCCTATAGCAAATTAAGACGAGAGTTTCCTAGTCTTCTGTTCCTTTCTGATGAAGAGAATCTTGAGATTGGTGCAACCTTAACGGAGCTTGCGATACGCGAAGAGAAGAAGTTTGCTGTCGAACAAAACATTATCACCTTACGTAACCGTGTTAACGAATTAGGTGTTGCAGAGCCGGTAATCCAACAACAGG
>NW_014623912.1:0-259 GCF_000485595.1 Priapulus caudatus | reverse complement strand
ACCTTCCCGACTTACCTAACACTATTTTCGCCGCCAACGCTTGCAGCTACGATATGATGTATTCCGCACAAGCAACGCCATTCATGCAATGGTCAACAGAAAATGGCGCAGAAAGAGTGTTTGATGGTTTAGGCATGTTAGTAGAACAAGCTGCTGAATCGTTTTATATTTGGCGCAAGGTAAAGCCAGATACAAAACCTGTGATTTCTCACATCCGCAGTTTACTCACTTAAGGGCACTTCTATTAATTGCTTATGTC
>NW_014623911.1:0-259 GCF_000485595.1 Priapulus caudatus | reverse complement strand
ACAGAAGAAAGTAATTCCGATTTAGTTAATAATTAATTAATCGCTCTTTATAGAAACAGGACCGCTATTCGATATGCTACCTGTGTAAGTAAAAAAAGAGTAATAAATAAAGTAATCGAGTAAAGAGTAAATCTGTAATAAAAAAAGAGTAAATCTAGTAAGATTCCTTACAGTATTGTGGACAATCTGGCTTTCATATCACCAGCTACTGCATCATGGGCCATCAGAGAAACAACCTGCGTGTGTGTGTGTGTGTGTG
>NW_014623910.1:0-259 GCF_000485595.1 Priapulus caudatus | reverse complement strand
ACACAACACACACGCACGCGCGCTCTCTCTCCCTGTCTCTATCTCTCTCTAGTTCTCTCGTTCGATATTTTTTCTCGCCCGCCTTTCTTGTTCTCTCTCCTTCTATACTGCCGGGTCAAAAAACCCGAAAGTGTACCGGCAACAAGGCATCACACGCCCGCAGGCACGCAGGCACGCAGGCACGCACGCACGCACGCACGCACACACGCACGCACGCACGCACGCACGCACACGCACACACACACACACACACACACAC
>NW_014623909.1:0-259 GCF_000485595.1 Priapulus caudatus | reverse complement strand
ACAGGCGCCTCACCTGGACTGCCGCTGTCTCAGATATTTCACGATTATCTAGAGTCCATAATAGAAAATATGTCTCAACTATTTCGCTTATGTCTCAACTACTTTACTGTCTCAACTATTTCGTTGACGCCGCAGCTATTTCACCGATGTCTCAACTATTTCATTGATGTCTCAACTATTTTACTAATGTCTCAACAATGCCTCAACTACTTCATTGATGCCTCACCTATATACTGCCGACGCCTCACCCGTGTGAGCC
>NW_014623908.1:0-259 GCF_000485595.1 Priapulus caudatus | reverse complement strand
CAGCGGGAGAGTGGACGGGTCAGGCAGCGGGGCAGTGGACGAGCCTGGCAGCGGGGCAGTGGACGGGTCAGGCAGCGGGGCAGGGGACGGGGTCAGGCAGCGGGAGAGTGGACGGGTCTGGCAGCGGGAGAGTGGTTTGGACGGGTCAGGCAGCGGGGGAGTGGACGGGTCAGGCAGCGGGAGAGTGGACGGGTCAGGCAGCGGGAGAGTGGTTTGGACGGGTCAGGCAGCGGGGAGTGGACGGGTCAGGCAGCTGGAC
>NW_014623907.1:0-259 GCF_000485595.1 Priapulus caudatus | reverse complement strand
ATATATAACACACACACACACACATATATATATATATATATATATATATATCCCTCTGCCTACCAACGATCAGCATATCAATTATGGATCGAACCTCCTATCCGTCGAAACTCCGCAATATTTCAACGCTTTCAAAGCCTTAAGACTTATCTCTTTAAATTAGCTTTTGATGTATAGGATTTTATCTCGGATATTAGTGATATATAGATTTAGATTTTAGATTATAGATTTCATATAGAATTTTAGTGATTACATAGTC
>NW_014623906.1:0-259 GCF_000485595.1 Priapulus caudatus | reverse complement strand
CTTTCACGTCGTAACGTTGAGACAACTTTCGCATCGTAATGTTGCGACAACTTTCGTGTCGTAACGTCGCAACGTTACGACGCGAAAGTTGTTGCAACGTTGCAACGTTACGAAGTGAAAGTTGTCGCTGCATTACGACACGAAAGTTGTTGCAACGTTACAACCCGAAAGCTGTTGCAACGTTACGACGCGAAAGTTGTTGCAAGGTTACGACGCAAAAGTTGTTGCAATATTACGACGCGAAAGTTGTTGCAACATT
>NW_014623905.1:0-259 GCF_000485595.1 Priapulus caudatus | reverse complement strand
GTATTAAACAACTTAATATCCAATGCGATCAAGTTCTCTAAAGAAGACAGCATAGTAGAATTGCGAGTTGATATTAAGGAGCGCAACAATACGCAGCATATCCTCACCTTTAAAGTTATTGATAATGGCATTGGCATTTTGGAGAAGGATATAAAAAACCTCTTTAAACCTTTCTCTCAAGTCAACAGTGAATCTTCACGGAAATATACGGGCAGTGGTTTAGGTTTAGCTATCGCTCAAAATTTGGTGAATGTTATGG
>NW_014623904.1:0-259 GCF_000485595.1 Priapulus caudatus | reverse complement strand
CTCGTGTGAACGCATTTTACCAGAGCTTATATATATATATATACATATATGGCCCCACTTCGATATTTACAACAATCTTAGATTTACAACACATAATCGCAGAACACCTGGGCATGGCTGGGATGGGCTAAGAAACTGCCAGGTATGTGCTACATTGATGAGTGACAAAACGATACACATAGAAAGGCCCTTGATGTCCATGCTTACACGCTTCATGTTTCACGCTTACACGCTTTGATATCCACGGCGACTACCGCTC
>NW_014623903.1:0-259 GCF_000485595.1 Priapulus caudatus | reverse complement strand
CATGTGTGCGTCATGCGTGTGTACATGTGTGTGTACATGCGTGTGTTCATGCGTAGATGCGTGCGTACATGTGTGCGTACATGCGTGTGTACATGTGTGTGTACATGCGTGTGTACATGCGTAGATGCGTGCGCACATGCGTGTGTACATGCGTACATGCGTGTGTACATGCGTGCGTACATGCGTACATGCGTACATGCGTACATGTGTGTGTACATGCGTGTGTTCATGCGTAGATGCATGCGTACATGTGTGTGTG
>NW_014623902.1:0-259 GCF_000485595.1 Priapulus caudatus | reverse complement strand
TTGATCATCTCGTTGGCCGTGTACATCGCCTTCCAGGCCCGCAGGTCCGTGCTTGTGGGCAGCGTCTGAAACGTGAGGTGAGAGCCACGAGACAAGTGAAACCTCAAAGCAAACATCACAGCATCCAGTGACCATGCTCTCGTGGGCAGGGCCGGATTGTAAAGTATGTAACAGTAGCTATATATGTATATATATTATATACTGATATATATATATATATATATATATATTAGGGCTGTGACGATCCACCGAAATCGAA
>NW_014623901.1:0-259 GCF_000485595.1 Priapulus caudatus | reverse complement strand
ATATCCCTCTTCTCTCCCCCTCTTCCTCTCGTTCCGCTCTCCTATCTCCCTCTTCTCTCTCACCTCCTGTCTCTCTCCCTCTTCCTCTCTTCCCCCTCTCCTATCTCTCTATTCTCCCTCACCTCCTATCTCTCTCCCTCTTCCTCTCTTTCCTCTCTCCTATCTACTTTATCCTTTCTTTCTCTGTGCGTGTAGCGGCTCGCGCGGTAGCGGCGCCCCACCTGTATGCAAAACAGGAGCGAGCGCGCGCGCAAGGGAC
>NW_014623900.1:0-259 GCF_000485595.1 Priapulus caudatus | reverse complement strand
CTCTCTCTCTCTCTCTCTCTCTCTCTCTCTCTCGTTCTCTATCTGTCTGTCTCTCTCTCTCTCTCGTTCTTTCTTTCTCTCTTTCTCTCCCCCCCCTTTCCTTTTTTCGTCTCCCCCTCTCTCTCTGACTTTCTCTCTCTCTCTCGCACTCACTATCTTCCTTTTCCCCCATTTCTTTCTCTCTATTCTCTCTCACTCTCTCTCTCTTTCTGTCTCTCTCACTCACTATCTCCCTTTCTCTCCCTTTCTTTCTCTCTAT
>NW_014623899.1:0-259 GCF_000485595.1 Priapulus caudatus | reverse complement strand
TATGTATATGATACTTGTTGCAATAAAGGTAATGATGTCTGGCTGCGGTATGCGGAATTAATTGTCACGACTTGGTCGTGAGTATGGTAAATGTAACACGATATCAATGTGAATTAATTGATTGATGATTGATGACGGGGCAATATATGATTATTGATACGTTGGCATCAAATGCTACTACATACATAAAATGTGTGCGTGCGTGCGTGGGTATACAAGTATGGCAAAATTAGGATGAAATCAACCGGATATGACGAAT
>NW_014623898.1:0-259 GCF_000485595.1 Priapulus caudatus | reverse complement strand
ACAATCGGCTTTGGAATGGTTCAGACATTGTTGATCGCATCGAATCAACCATTTACTCACCGAGCTAGTAACATGGTAGGCATTTACAGATGATTCGCTATCGCCCACCGGCACCAAAGAAATCACCCTATATAACACCCGTAGGCATGAGCTTGCTGGAGCAGGAGCAAAAAGCCATCTGGCTCAAACGTCGCGAAGTGGTCGCAGCTTTATCGGCTGCCGCTGCCGAAGGTGATCGTTCCGAAAATGCCGAATATAT
>NW_014623897.1:0-259 GCF_000485595.1 Priapulus caudatus | reverse complement strand
CGTGTGTGGGTGTGTGGACACGCGTAGGTTCATACGATAGTCAATCCTTTCGCAATAACAGAGAGTATAGAGTATGCATTTCATTTCTGGCGTGTATTAGTTTAGGTGGCTCCGGTGGCCAGCCTTGTCAAATAGTGGTACGAGAGCACACGCATGCTATCATAATTTGATAGTATCGGAACCTATTATCTACTTCTTCCCATCTCTCTTTCTCTTCCCATCTCTCTCTCTCTCTCCTCCATCTCTCTTTCTTCTCTCC
>NW_014623896.1:0-259 GCF_000485595.1 Priapulus caudatus | reverse complement strand
ATATATATATATATATATATATATATATATATATATATTGGGGAAAACCCCGCTGGGTACGCGGGATGGGCATACTTTGGTAAAGTACGCGACAGTGGAAGCAGATCATGTCGCGTGGTCGCGTGGGAGGAGTGAGATGTGAGCGGGGAGAAATGTCATTCATGGCCTATATATATTAATATATATTCATAATACCAAGAGTTCATAACAGAAGACATATATATATATATATATATATATATATATATATATATATATA
>NW_014623895.1:0-259 GCF_000485595.1 Priapulus caudatus | reverse complement strand
CGATCAGAAATACGTGGGCACGCGACGCGTATCTTATTTTCTCTTAACACAAAAGAAAGTTACAAACCCCGTACAGAGCGTTTCTTGGAAATGCTTAGATAAGTATGAGGAAGTGTAAAGGCGAAAACACCCACATTTACACTTAGTCTAAAAGTTCTTCTGTTTATCGTTAACCCATAGGCAGCTGATTATTAAATACTTATAATTGAATTTTAGTTTGATTGGTTTGAAACGACGAAAACTTACCAAGACATGTTTT
>NW_014623894.1:0-259 GCF_000485595.1 Priapulus caudatus | reverse complement strand
ATTCAATGGAAGACTCGACGATAGTCGTAAATATTGGTAATTCACGCGCGTTAAATTCCACGCGACGGCTGCACGAGACCCGAGAGAACGGAGCAGCGTAACATTTGCGGAATCGTGATTTTGCTTCACGATCGCTCGGGGGGGGGGGATGTTTCTGCTCGCGGGGGGTGACGCGTGTGCGGTCGTGATCGCTAGGGGGGGATGTTCCTGCTCGCGGGGTGACGCGTGGGTGATCGTGATCGTCTAGGGGGGGATGTTT
>NW_014623893.1:0-259 GCF_000485595.1 Priapulus caudatus | reverse complement strand
CTCTCTCTCTCTCTCTCTGCGCGTGGTGTGCGTGCGTGTGCGTGCGTCTCTTCTCTTCTCTGTGCGTGTGCGTGTGCGTGCGTGTGCGTGCGTCTCTCTCTCTCTCTCTCTCTCTCTCTGTGCGTATGCGTGCGTGTGTGTATATATATGCCACACGATGCTTTCCCGTCTCCCGCATGCTCCCCTCTTTCTCTCTCGTTCTCTCGCTCTTTTTCCCTTCTCGTTCTCTCTCTCTTCTCTCTCTCTCTCTCTCTCTCTC
>NW_014623892.1:0-259 GCF_000485595.1 Priapulus caudatus | reverse complement strand
AGCACGAGCGCAGGCCGGAAATTACCGTCTAGGCTTAATCAGCTGCGATTGGGGGAGAGGAAGCGACCGACAAAGCCTGCAGAGAGAGCGGCGCGACCCCCCTCCTCTCTCCGTCCCCACCCCCCGTCCTCCGCCGCCGCCGCCGCTGTCGGCCCCCCCACCTCCCGGGGCGAGGCGAACGATGAAAAAAACAACGCCGGACGTAATTACAGGTGGACGAAAGTGTAAAGGGGGCTTGTAGGTGTGTGTAGGTGTGTGC
>NW_014623891.1:0-259 GCF_000485595.1 Priapulus caudatus | reverse complement strand
TGCACCCATCCCTCCCCTTCCCTCCCCCCTACCTTCCTTCCTCCCTCCCTCCCTCATCATGACTCGGCCCGGTCACGGCCTCCTCCTTAGGCTGTTACTCAGGCTGCGGGCCTGCTACACGTGTACCAACGTAGACGGAGAAAACATGCAGTGAAAGCAATATAGATGCTTCTCCTACTCCCTCATCAACCCTCGCTTCGTCTCTGCCGTCCTTCATTTTAGATTAAGATAACAAGATTAAGATTTTCTTCGAAGATAA
>NW_014623890.1:0-259 GCF_000485595.1 Priapulus caudatus | reverse complement strand
AGGTCAAACCCGAAAACATCAACCTAAAAAAACGGCAGTTATTAAGCATGCCGTAATCTGGGCTGTGATTAACTCTTTGTGAGAAAGACAGCTAAAGTTAAAATTGCCTTTCAGATGTTGATCTTGATCTTTCTCCCTCTTTTCACAAGCCATTATTTAAGTCACCAATAAAGGGTTTTCCGTGAGGCTGTCTGAGGGAGTGTTTTTTACGAACGAATTCCACCCCAAGGGTATTTCTTAATGTTGTCTAATCGACAAT
>NW_014623889.1:0-259 GCF_000485595.1 Priapulus caudatus | reverse complement strand
TTTCGTTACAGCAAAAACTTGAAGAAATAGTCATTCTGGGTATGTGCGGGATTAAACCAGAATTAACGGACAACCCTCTAGCAGCCGGTGTAATGATGATTCCAGTCACGAATTCAGGTATTTTAAAACGCGTTGAAGGATTAACATCGGCGTTGGAAATTCAATATATCGAAGATATTGAAATACACATCCGAGAAGGTTATGAACTAATACCATTGCCGGAGGGTTCGAGCTACCTGGGGTTCATATTCGCCAAAGC
>NW_014623888.1:0-259 GCF_000485595.1 Priapulus caudatus | reverse complement strand
CGCACACACACACACACACATGAGTGCGGAGGAGATCAAGTCCGGCATGAAGCAGCTAGGGATGGTGGGAGAGACAGGTGAGTGTGTGTGCGCGCCCGTGCTCATAGTCCTCGCTCGCAAACTCCGCCGTCGTCGGGCTGTCCGTCGCCGCGGCAACGTCGTCCGCGTCGACGCCGCTCTTCTCCGAGCGCTTCTTGTCTGCGGCGAGAGAGAGGAAGACTGCTAGGTTAATATCACTGTCTGTTTCTTTCTCGCTCGC
>NW_014623887.1:0-259 GCF_000485595.1 Priapulus caudatus | reverse complement strand
ACACACACACACACACTACACACACACACACACACACACAACACACACACACACACACACACACACACACACACAACACACACACACACACACACACACACACACACACACGCACACACACACACACACACACACACGCACACACTATGTATGCGTACATACGGGTGAATGCACATGCAGAGTGCGGTGCACGCATGTAGCCTACACACATCTATATAATATATAAAGTTTTAGTCCGTACTCGCATAACTAGAGAACT
>NW_014623886.1:0-259 GCF_000485595.1 Priapulus caudatus | reverse complement strand
ATGACTCCAGCAGAAGTTTGTATAACAGCTGGAACTATGACTTTCAATGGGGGAACACCAACAGGAGGAGTTTATAGCGGAGATGGTGTTACAGATAATGCAAATGGTTTGGATTATGATTTTGATCCTGCAGCAGCAGGATTAGGAATACATACTATTACCTATGCATTTACAGATGCAAATGGGTGTTCTGGATCAGCTTCAGGTGATGTGGATGTTATTCCACCTCAACCAGTATCTTTATCGATTCCTGCCACTC
>NW_014623885.1:0-259 GCF_000485595.1 Priapulus caudatus | reverse complement strand
CTGCTAGATTCATGCCCTTCTGGCACATCAAAGTCTTTCGCTGGTGCCAATAGTTTTTCAAGATTTTCCGCAGGGTCTGTCACATCCCAACCGCCATCGAAAACTGCAAACATTTTTCGCTTTGTCGGCAACATTCATTTTCTCGGCGCCAATAGCCAGTGCCACATCACAGCTACCGGCTTTGAGCATTTGTACGGCAAGATGAAAAGAGCTGGTGCCAGAAGCACAGGCATTTTCTACATTGAAAATAGGAATGCCC
>NW_014623884.1:0-259 GCF_000485595.1 Priapulus caudatus | reverse complement strand
ACATACACGCGTGGTGGGTGCACGTACATACACGCGGTGGGTGCACGTACATACACGCGTGGTGGGTGCACGTACATACACGCGGTGGGTGCACGCACATACACGCGGTGGGTGCACGTACATACACGCGCGGTGGGTGCACGTACATACACGCGTGGTGGGTGCACGCACATACACGCGTGGTGGGTCACGCACATACACGCGTGCTTAACGTGACATAATTACAACTCATTTTTCCAACAAGCTGCTCGGCCTACAT
>NW_014623883.1:0-259 GCF_000485595.1 Priapulus caudatus | reverse complement strand
AACCAGCCTGAGGACCATCCACTTGCTGCAATCTCACCGCTTGTGTATTGAGGCTAGGACGAGAAGATCCTGAACCAATAAACTCGTCCGACTCTGTGTCATTCATCACCTGGGAATCCGTGCCGCGCAGATCATGTGCACCTTGACCTGCCACGTTCCCCGGACTACCAGACTCTCCACTAACACCTGCGTCAACACCAAATGCCCCATCTCCCAACCAGGAGACAGGCGCACTCACACCCTCGTAGACTTACAGGTT
>NW_014623882.1:0-259 GCF_000485595.1 Priapulus caudatus | reverse complement strand
ATGTAACGACTATATATGACTATGTAACTGACTATGTATATGTAACTGACTATGTAACTATGTAACTACTGTCTAACTATGTAACTATGTAACTATGTAACTATGTAACTATGTAACTATGTAACTGACTATGTATATGACTATGTAACGACTATATATATGTATATATATATACATATATATATATATACAAGTTGTATATATATAGTCAATGGCGCACGTGTGTGCTGTACGTGCGGGCTTGATCTTGCTGCCAGTG
>NW_014623881.1:0-259 GCF_000485595.1 Priapulus caudatus | reverse complement strand
TGTGTGAGTGTGTGTGTGTATGTGTGTATGTATGTTTGTGTGCGTGCGTGGGTGGGTGTCCGTGTGTGTGTGCGTGCGTGTGTGCGTGCGTGCGTGCGTGCGTGCGTGCGTGCGTGCGTGCGTGCGTGCGTGCGTGGTGACACGCCCAGAGTGCGTCTGCTACGCGCCACATCGATCACCGTAGATCAGTACGTGTGATCGATTCTCGCCGGCTGATGAGCGTGCGTGCGTGTGCACACGTTTGTGCGTCAATGGGTGT
>NW_014623879.1:0-259 GCF_000485595.1 Priapulus caudatus | reverse complement strand
ATAAAATACGGATAAATCGTAGTGGTTGGTATCTCTGAACCTGAACGAAATTCCAACACACGATCGTAAACTTTTCACAGACCCAACAACTGCTCTACAGCGACAATCTTCGCTCATGCATAGCTGAAATCTCAACATTTCCCCCACCCACCACAGATGCCACGCCTCCAAATCGACAATTTCCACCGACGTCTCCGGCGATCGCTGACGGTACATGAGCGAAGCGCCACCTGTGGCAACTGATGACGCTGCCCCCCTA
>NW_014623878.1:0-259 GCF_000485595.1 Priapulus caudatus | reverse complement strand
CGGCTATTACGGTTATTTCAGCACATAACAAATATTGCTAAAATGCATTCATAGCCGTTTATTTAATGCCAAATTGGCATACGATCCTGTATGACAATATCGAGCCGTTACTTAGGAAAAAGCTAAGCAATTTTGTCTGTATGATTTTAGAAGGATCTAGCGCGGGAATCAATTTTAGGATACGAATACTAAGAAACATGGGTTCAATAAGAAAAATAATAATGACAAAATAATTAAAAAATGTTTAAATTTAATTAAG
>NW_014623877.1:0-259 GCF_000485595.1 Priapulus caudatus | reverse complement strand
ACGTCATAGTGCGCTGGACTCAGAAGAGTAATTTTTTATGAAGTCATGTCTCACACACAGATGGACTTCTATGAATCCGCTGCGTGTTCCACGCTGCTGGGCGACCTTAGTAGAAGCCGAAGGTGACCTTTACATCGTAGGTGGCGCCACTATATCCTTCCTCAGTGAGAACGTCATCGGCAGCGTCGCCGATGTCGACGCGCATCACGCCGACAGCGACACCTGGGTGTATGCTGCAGAATTAAAGCAGGCTCGGCAC
>NW_014623876.1:0-259 GCF_000485595.1 Priapulus caudatus | reverse complement strand
ATAGACTGCTCGAGTGGCGGCGTGGCCTCTCGTAGTATAGCAGGGGTGTAGTGACGTCAGACTGCCACAGGGCTGATGAGTGACGTCACACCGACAGCAGTGACCGCAGGGTGACCTCTCATAGGTTACACTATTAGTATCTCATAATAGACTAGTAGATAGACTCTCATAGGTTACACTGTTATACTGTTACATACACTGTGTGGTGTAAATGGGTGGACACACTAAGCGATTTTTCATGCGATCGAGCCGGCCGACC
>NW_014623875.1:0-259 GCF_000485595.1 Priapulus caudatus | reverse complement strand
GTGTGTGTGTTGTGTGTGTGTGTGTTGTGCGTGTTGTGCGTGCGTGCGCGTGTGTTGTGCGTGCGTGCGTGCGTGCGTGTGTGTGCGTGCGTGCGTGCGTGCGTGCGTGTTTGTGCGTGCGTGCGTGCGCGTGTAACAGGGATTGCATCTCGTCGCCGTGTGAACAAGAAGTCTTAATTCCAATCTAACCGACAACGTCATCAACAACAGCAGTGTTACCTGAAGCCACCAAGCTTCCCCACGGTACTGCGCATGCGCT
>NW_014623874.1:0-259 GCF_000485595.1 Priapulus caudatus | reverse complement strand
GCCACGGAGGAGCCGTCGCAGGGCCGTCCACCGCCCGCCTCCTCCAGAGAGCTACCCCGCCGCATAGCAGCTATACCCGCCCGCCGCCACAGAGGAGCCGGCGCAGGGCCGTCCACCGCCCGCCGCCTCCAGATAGCTACCCCACCGCATTGCAGCTATACCCGCCGCTGCCACGGAGGAGCCGTCGCAGGGCCGTCCAGCGCCCGCCGCCTCCAGAGAGCTACCCTGCCACCCCCGGCCTCATAGCAGGGAGCTGCCA
>NW_014623873.1:0-259 GCF_000485595.1 Priapulus caudatus | reverse complement strand
TCTCTCTCTCTCGCTTCTATCTGTCTCTTCTCTCTCTCTTTTTTCTCTCTCTCACTCTTTCTCTTCAACTTTAACATACAACACACATGTGATGACTCAAAGGTTTCGTTCGTTCGGTATTCCTCCGCTACGTGGCGCGCATGCTCGACCGCCATCATATATTGACGATGAAACATGTGTGCGGGTGTGCTGCGTGCTTGTGTGATTTTGAAGGGGCATAACGAGCGATACGCCGTGTTTTACGTGGATGCATCTGGTA
>NW_014623871.1:0-259 GCF_000485595.1 Priapulus caudatus | reverse complement strand
AGTGGCTAGCAGCATGTCTACGCCATTCTGCTACTGAGGGGAGGGGCAAACAGTGGCTAGCAGCATGTCTACGCTCTTCTGCTACTAGGGGGGGGGAGAGAGGCAAACAGTGGCTATGCAACATGTCTACGCCCTTCTGCTACTAAGAGAGGGGCGAACAGTGGCTATGCAGCATGTCTACGCCCTTCTGCTACTGAGGGGGGGGGGCAAACAATGGCTATGCAGCATGTCTACGCTCTACCTCTACGGCAGCCGGCTG
>NW_014623870.1:0-259 GCF_000485595.1 Priapulus caudatus | reverse complement strand
CCTACGCCGCTGCTGTTACTACTGCTACTGCTGCTACTGATGGTGCTGCTGCTGCTGCTGCTGCTACTGCTACTACTGCTGTCGCGTTCGTATTAGAGGAACGTTCGCCACATAGTTTTTCGATTAAGTAAAAACATGTCTAGTCGTCGAATTACTCGAATTTCGCGCTCTGACGTCAATAGCTCCTCAATAGACCGACTCTTCCCCTCTCGTTTTATTACCCCACTCTTTTTGTTGCTGTCTGTCTCTCTCTCTCTCT
>NW_014623869.1:0-259 GCF_000485595.1 Priapulus caudatus | reverse complement strand
AGCGTGTGTGCATGCGTTTGTGAGCGTGTGTGTGTGTGTGTGTGCGTGCGTGTGTGTGTGCGTGTGTGTGTGTGTGCCTGCGTGTGTGTGAGCGTTCGTGTGTGCGCGTGTGTGTGTGAGCGCGCGTGTGTGTGCGTGCGTGTGTGTGTGCGTGCGTATGTGTGAGCGTGTGTGTGTGTGAGCGTTTGTGTGCGTGCGTGTGTGTGAGCGTTCGTGTGTGCGTGCGTGTGTGCGTGCGTGTGTGTGAGCGTGCGTGTGT
>NW_014623868.1:0-259 GCF_000485595.1 Priapulus caudatus | reverse complement strand
TCCAAGTGCCTGTGCACATATATTCTTGCAGTACCGAACTAACATCAAACTCAAAGACTAGTCACTAATAACTTCCACACGGGCGTAGTCTCTCGTCTTTCCTGCCACCCCGTATCTCGAGTCTGTGATAGTGAGAGTGAGATAGTGGCAAAACGAGTCACACACAGCACTGTACACAATGACTTGTATGTACAATGTAATAAATTAGTTGGCGTATTAAATGGCGTCTAGTTACGAAGGGAAATCGTAAATGAATTGG
>NW_014623867.1:0-259 GCF_000485595.1 Priapulus caudatus | reverse complement strand
CAAAATTAACAACTGCACGAAGATTACTACCTAGACAAACTTCCTGAAGGTGTCCTGCCAATCCAAAGCCAGTAACATCTGTAATTGCATTCACTCCTGATATAGAGGAAAGCTCATTACCTATTTTATTTAATTGGCACATAGCTTCTGAGGCGACAGTGAGATGTTCGGGTTTTAATTTGCCCTTTTTTTGTGCTGTTGTGAGAATACCAACCCCTAACGGTTTGGTTAGATAAATATAGTCACCTGCTTTAGCGGT
>NW_014623865.1:0-259 GCF_000485595.1 Priapulus caudatus | reverse complement strand
TTGATGACCGCGTGCGTGCTTGCATGTATGCTCGGTGTGCGTGCGTGCTTGATGACCGTGTGCGTGCGTGCGTGCTTGATGACCGTGTGCGTGCGTGCTTGATGACCGCGTGCGTGCTTGATGACCGCGTGCGTGCTCGCGTGCGTGCGTGCTTGATGACCGCGTGCGTGCGTGCGTGCGCGCGTGCGTGCGTGCGTGCGTGCGTGCTTGATGACCGTGTGCGTGCTTGCATGTATGCTCGTGTGCGTGCTAGCATGTA
>NW_014623864.1:0-259 GCF_000485595.1 Priapulus caudatus | reverse complement strand
GTGTGTGTGTGTGTGTGTGTGTGTGTGTGTGTGTGTGTGTGTGTGTGTGTGTGTGTGTGTGTGTGTGTGTGTGTGTGTGTGTGTGTGTGTGTGTGTGTGTGTGTGTGTGTGTGTGTGTGTGTGTGTGTGTGTGTGTGTGTAGATAGGGCGACATTAATTAGAAGATATATAGTGACATTAGATAAATGGTGCGCTGATGCTTCGCGGTTTTAACGACAGATATAGCAGCGAAGCGCTATGTCATCACTGCCTCTCCTGC
>NW_014623863.1:0-259 GCF_000485595.1 Priapulus caudatus | reverse complement strand
CTCTCTCTCTCTCTCTCTCTCTCTCTCTCTCTCTCTCTCTTCCTTCCCTCCCTCCTCTCTCTCTCTCTCTCTCTTCTCTCTCTCTCTCTCTTCTCTCTCTATCTATCTATCTATCTATCTATCTATCTATCTATCTATCTATCTATCTATCTATCTATCTATCTATCTATCTATCTATCTATCTATCTATCTATCTATCTATCTATCTATCTATCTATTAATCTATTAATTTATCTGTCTCTCTGTCTCTCTCTCTCTC
>NW_014623862.1:0-259 GCF_000485595.1 Priapulus caudatus | reverse complement strand
TGTGTGTGTGTGTGCGTGCGTGCGTGCGTGCGTACGTGTGTGCATGCGTGCGTGAGTGGGTGTGCGTGCGTGCGTGCCTGCCTGCGTGCGTGCGTGCGTGCGTACGTACGTGTGTGCGTGCCTGCGTGCGTGGGTGTGTGTGTGTGTGTGCGTGCGTGCGTGCGTGCGTGCGTGCGTACGTGTGTGCGTGCGTGCGTGGGTGTGTGTGTGTGCGTGCGTGCGTGCGTGCGTGCGTGCGTGCGTGCGTGCGTGCGTGCGT
>NW_014623861.1:0-259 GCF_000485595.1 Priapulus caudatus | reverse complement strand
GCCCCCTGCTGAACAGCGGCTTTAATGAGTTTTTCAGCTTCTTCGAGATTTGCCTTAACATTTGGACCTGATGCCATCTGTATGGCTGCAACCTTACTCACTTGTAACTCTCTCCTACTCTAACAACATGTAATTTTATCTTGTCTTCCGCGCCACTGCCGGGCACGATAATGATATTACTCGATGGCACACCGAGTGATACCAACCAGTCCCGAAGTTCCTCGACCCATAACTCACCTTCTTCGCCACCTGGGTAGTG
>NW_014623860.1:0-259 GCF_000485595.1 Priapulus caudatus | reverse complement strand
CGGCAGTGGCAGCAGATTACGGCTCAATTTTTTATTATTAATTAAACATCAGGGATGAACGTGAGAGCTTTAAGAGAGCTGATCCCCGGCGCGTGACGCGCCATCTATCGCGCAGTTTAGGATCATCTCGATGATAGAGACGACGATGACGATTGTGATGATGACGATGATGATGATGGTGATGATCGTAATGAGCAGCAGCAGCAGCAGTAGCAGCCGCAGTAGCAGCAGCAGTAGCAGCAGCAGCAGTAGCAGCCAC
>NW_014623859.1:0-259 GCF_000485595.1 Priapulus caudatus | reverse complement strand
CTGGGACTGTAACCCCTCCCTCCTCTCACCGTTCTGGGAATGTAACCCCTCCCTTCTCTCACCGTACAGGGACTGTAACCCCCTCCCTCCTCTCACCGTACAGGGACTGTAACCCCCTCCTCCTCTCACCGTGCAGGGACTGTTACCCCCTCCCTCCTCTCACTGTGCAGGGACTGTAACATCCTCCCTCCTCTCACCGTACAGGGACTGTAACCCCCTCCCTCCTCTCACCGTACAGGGACTGTAATCCCCTCCCTCC
>NW_014623858.1:0-259 GCF_000485595.1 Priapulus caudatus | reverse complement strand
CATCAGCAAACAGGCCGACCGGCTTGGCGTCTGTTTCGCCGTCAAAGAGCGAGTCAATTACTCGATGACGGCCTCGCATTTCGACCGCATGGCCGGCTTGTTGCTCGAGCGACCACAGGCGAAGGTTGTCATCGTGCTCAGCCACCGGAGCTCGAGGAACGGACCGGATCTAATGGAGGCGCTGCGGCGACGCAAAGCGATACACGACTTCATTTTCGTCGCCGCCGACGGCTGGGCCGAGTCGGTAGGGGAGCTTGCC
>NW_014623857.1:0-259 GCF_000485595.1 Priapulus caudatus | reverse complement strand
GGGACTAATATCCGTTTCCTATGGCCTCTGGGAGGGTATTGAAGGCGGAGAAAGTGCTGAGCTGGTTGACAGCGATAACTTCCGTTATATTCGTTTGCAATTTGATGGCGATAAAATCATTGGGGCAAACACATTGGGGATTACCCAAAACATTGGGGCTATTCGTGGCCTGATACAATCCAAGACATCATTGGGCCTCTGGAAAGAACGTTTAATGGATAATCCTTTATACTTTATGGATGCTTATGTCGGGGTAACA
>NW_014623856.1:0-259 GCF_000485595.1 Priapulus caudatus | reverse complement strand
CTCTTTCTCTCTCTTGCCCCCTCTTTCGTTGTCTTTCTTTCTCTCGCCCTCTCTCTCGTCCCTCTCAATCTCTCGCTCTCTTTCTCGCAACCTCGCGCGCGCGCGTAGATGACTGAACAGATAGAGGTTAAGCGTGACAGCATGAGATGTGCGACTCCAGAGCTGCAGTACGAACATCAGTGTTGTCACATCAGTGTTGACACCCCACCCCACCCGCCCCACCTCCCCCACCCGTCCCACCTCCCCCACCCGCCCTACC
>NW_014623855.1:0-259 GCF_000485595.1 Priapulus caudatus | reverse complement strand
TCCTCCACCTCCTCCTCCTCCTCCACCTCCTCCTCCTCCTCTACCTCCTCCTCCTCCTCCTCCTCCTCCTCCTCCACCTTCTCCCCTCCTCCTCCACCTTCTCCCCTCCACCACCTTCTCCCCCTCCTCCTCCTCCTCCACCTCTCCTCCTCCTCCTCCTCCTCCACCTGCTCCTCCTCCTCCACATCCTCTCCTCCTCCTCCACCTCCTCTCCTCCTCCTCCTCCACCTTTTCCCCCCTCCTCCTCCACTTTTTCCCC
>NW_014623854.1:0-259 GCF_000485595.1 Priapulus caudatus | reverse complement strand
GGTTTACATGAGATGTGTAGTCTACATGAGATGTGTAGTCTACATAAGGTGTGTAGTCTACATGAGATGTGTGGTCTACATGAGATGTGTAGTCTACATGAGTCGTGTAGTCTACATGAGATGTGTAGACTACATGAGATGTGTGGTCTACATGAGATGTGTAGTCTACATGAGATGTGTAGTCTACATGAGATGTGTAGTCTACATGAGTCGTGTAGTCTACATGAGATGTGTAGTCTACATGAGATGTGTACAGCAG
>NW_014623853.1:0-259 GCF_000485595.1 Priapulus caudatus | reverse complement strand
TTATCCTCAACCCCACCCTCCTACCCTATCACTTATCCTCGACCCCGCCCTCCTACCCTATCACTTATCCTCGACCCCGCCCTCTTACCCTATCACTTATCCTCGACCCGCCCTCCTACCCTATCACTTATCCTCGACCCCACCCTCCTACCCTATCACTTATCCTCGACCCCACCCTCCTACTCTATCACCAATACTCGACCCCACCCTCCTACTCTATCACTTATCCTCGACCCCACCCTCCTACCCTATCACTTAT
>NW_014623852.1:0-259 GCF_000485595.1 Priapulus caudatus | reverse complement strand
AGCTTGTTATCAGATCAAAACCAGAAGAAGCCAAGGTTAACCCACATCAATTAGGTATGATTACTATTAGTAAACTTATGAGGGTCATCCAATGGAAACCATTATTCACAACCCATCAGAGTTAGGGCATTTAGCCAGCCAAACACGCTCAGAGCTTGGTCTGCGCCAAGCAGACGTGCACGCCCATACCAAGCTAGCAACTCGCTTTATCGGTGAAGTGGAGCATGGCAAGGATACAGCACAGATTGGAAAAGTTATG
>NW_014623851.1:0-259 GCF_000485595.1 Priapulus caudatus | reverse complement strand
GTGTGTGTGTGAGAGAGAGAGAGAGAGAGCGTGTGTGTGTGTAAAGCTTGCGTAGGATGACGTGTTGGTAGGAGTAGCATGAGCAGCGGCGGCGGCGTCATGTCACAGGGCGCGGCAATAGCAGCTTACGCTCACGGAGTACATTAGCTGAGAGCACGCCGCCCTAACCCAACACCTTCCTCTTTGTTTCTCGTGATTACGTCGATTCCTCGCAGCGCGTGTCTACTACATGCATGCAACCATGCACTCTCTCTCTCTC
>NW_014623850.1:0-259 GCF_000485595.1 Priapulus caudatus | reverse complement strand
ACAGTATACCGTATACCGTTACCGTTACCGTATACCGTTACCGTATACCGTTACCGTTACCGTTACCGTTACCGTTACCGTTACCGTTACCGTTACCGTTACCGTTACCGTTACCGTTACCGTTACCGTATACCGTTACCGTATACCGTTACCGTTACCGTATACCGTTACCGTTACCGTATACCGTTACCGTATACCGTATACCGTTACAGTATACCGTATACCGTTACCGTATACCGTATACCGTTACCGTTACCGT
>NW_014623849.1:0-259 GCF_000485595.1 Priapulus caudatus | reverse complement strand
AGAGAGAGAGAGAGAGAGAGAGAGGAGCGTGTGTAGAGGCGCTGACGATGTGTGTGTTAAAGAAGCAGCATCGGCGGTAGCGGCGGTATAGCGGCGGTAGCGGCGGTATAGCGGCGGTAGCGGCGGCAGCGGCGGTAGCGGCGGTATAGCGGCGGTAGCGGCAGTAGCGGCGGTAGCGGCGGTATAGCGGCGGTAGCGGCGGTAGCGGCGTATAGCGGCGGTAGCGGCGGTATAGCGGCGGTAGCGGCAGTAGCGGCGG
>NW_014623848.1:0-259 GCF_000485595.1 Priapulus caudatus | reverse complement strand
TCCTCCCTCTCCCCTTCTCCCCTCTTCCTCTCCCCTCTCCCTCCCCCACCTCCTCTCTCCCTCTGAGCTGAATAAGAGCTGACGCGGTGGGCGGGCTACCAACTTGTCAACCTTAGCTTCTCTCTGTTGACGCGTCAGGGTGAGGGGAGGGGGAGGGGGAGGGGGAGGCGCGCACCTGGGCTGGGAGGCTGCGGTAGAGCTGTGCACACACACACACACACACACAGACACAGACACACACACACACACACACACACAC
>NW_014623847.1:0-259 GCF_000485595.1 Priapulus caudatus | reverse complement strand
GGTATATATATCTACGCCACAAGTGCCACGACCTGTCGTTGACCCCTGCTATTAGCCTAAAACTGGCTGTAAACATCGATACTAAATGACATCTCTCTCGGGAGCCCGCGCATCCATTAGGCAGCTGAAGGTGCCGCCGTGACGCGGGGTTATTTTACCTGCCCTTTAAGGCTTAAGCTGCTGCGTTAAGATCCGACTCTAGCGCAATCGCGTAAGGTCATCGACATTTCAAACGCGATATATATATATATATATATAT
>NW_014623846.1:0-259 GCF_000485595.1 Priapulus caudatus | reverse complement strand
GCAAATTTTACTTGCCGACAAACTCTCGTGGATGGGCCGGGAACGCATGTTCATCGACATGGACGCCTGGGGCTATAGCTTCAGACTGGGTTCAGCAAAGGCCTGGTTCAAGGAAGATGCCGTCGATGCGCAGCACTGGTTACTCGATCATAATTTGATCGACACAAATCACCAACCGACTTTAAAACTGCGCCAATAGGCCCTTCAAACTTCGTTAAGAATTTCCTTAACAATTACCACATGCGGCCGAAATTAAACT
>NW_014623845.1:0-259 GCF_000485595.1 Priapulus caudatus | reverse complement strand
GATATGAAGAGAGAGAGAGCGAGAGCGCGCGCGATATGAAGAGAGCGACAGCGAGAGCGCGCGCGATATGAAGAGAGAGAGAGCGAGAGCGCGAGCGATATGAAGAGAGAGAGAGCGAGAGAGCGCGAGCGATATGAAGAGAGAGAGCGAGAGCGCGCGCGATATGAAGAGAGCGACAGCGAGAGCGCGCGCGATATGAAGAGAGAGAGAGCGAGAGCGCGCGATATGAAGAGAGCGACAGCAAGAGCGCGCGCGATAT
>NW_014623844.1:0-259 GCF_000485595.1 Priapulus caudatus | reverse complement strand
ATTTTTGTCACTGCCTTGAGTCAAGTTAATGATGAAGCGAAAGGTTTTGAATTGGGCGCGGTTGATTACATCATCAAACCAGTCAGCCCAGCTATAGTGTTGCAAGAGTTAAAACGCACCTTCACTTGTATGATAATAAACTTTTACTTGAACAAGAGGTAAGAGAGCGACTTTAGAGTTAAAAAACACACGTATTGAAATCATCCACATACTGGCGCGAGCGGCTGAATATAAAGACAATGACACAGGCATGCACGTG
>NW_014623843.1:0-259 GCF_000485595.1 Priapulus caudatus | reverse complement strand
CATCACTTCGGTACTCTATACTCTCTTTTTACCAAATGGCAGTGCTAGACCTAGGCTGGGCACTGTGTCAATGTGTGATTCAACACAAGAGCAGGTTACGTGACCCAAACCTAGTTTAGCACCCCAGATTAGTTTAGCACATATGCAAAAACACATTTGCGGGGTCCCAAACTATCCTTGATGATCATCCGGTTGCCAGGTTGGACCACCTACTCTTGTTGTGTTACATTGTTTATTGTATCTATGCACCATGATGATA
>NW_014623842.1:0-259 GCF_000485595.1 Priapulus caudatus | reverse complement strand
CCATGATGAAATTGACATGCCTAAAGTTGGCAATATCGCAAGCGCCGACAATGACCCTTATAGCGAGAGGTTGCGCCGACAGTACGGTCTCCTCGATTATGAACCGACCGAGGCACAGATTCGAATCGCACGACACGCTTATTACGGTTCGGTGAGTTACCTCGACGATCTGGTAGGGCGTTTGTTAGCGGTGATGAAAAAAACCGGCCTCGCCGATAATACCGTCATTGTATTTACTACCGACCATAGTGACATGCTC
>NW_014623841.1:0-259 GCF_000485595.1 Priapulus caudatus | reverse complement strand
ATGATGAGGAGGAGGATGATCATTATGATGATGATGATGACGTAGATGAAGACGAGGGTGAGAGGAACGAGGAGAAGGAAGAAGAACAAATAGATGAAGAAGAAAACGAATGAGAAAAAGCAAAAGAAGAAGAAGACCCGCAACATGAGATGATGCAGAATGAGAAAATAAACACGAACACACAAACACACGAACACACAAACACACAAACACACAGACACACAAACACACAAACACACAGACACACAAACACACAAAC
>NW_014623840.1:0-259 GCF_000485595.1 Priapulus caudatus | reverse complement strand
TATATATATATATATATATATATATATATACATATATACAAGAGTACTAATAACATAATAATATAAATATAATATAATAATGAATTATTTATTAGCTTTTGATATATATATCACTCTGATATATATATATATATATATATATATAATATGTACTTTACTATATTATATAAAGATGATTTCTTGCAACTCTCACTGTTTAAATTGCCGCCTTCTTAATTAATGCTGACATGCGTATTAGAATCCCCGTGTTAGCTCTAAC
>NW_014623839.1:0-259 GCF_000485595.1 Priapulus caudatus | reverse complement strand
GACCTCGTGAAAGCTGCTGCATCGTCGAGTAACGATCCATTTCGAGAGGATCAAAATCCTCTTCATAACGATCAGACTCTTTCTCGTAACTTGATCTAATCTGTATCTCTGTCTCAATCTCTAGAGAGCGCAGCTGTTCACGAAGACGGACAACTGTCTGCTCTAACTCAGATAAATTAAAACCGATATCAGTGATTTGTTTACCCATGCGTGCATGGAAAATATTGACCTCACCTGCACTGTTTACCAGAGAGTTCAG
>NW_014623838.1:0-259 GCF_000485595.1 Priapulus caudatus | reverse complement strand
GAGACTACCCGTGCGGGTAAGGTTTTTACTTGAATGTCATCGGCACCCACAATTTCTCGGACTTCGATTTCAAGCGAGCTTTTAGCGGTAGCAGAACAAAATAAGGCTTTGCCTTGCTCATGTTCATGCTCCATTAAACTTAATGGCAAGCCTTGTGGATACTCAAGTTCGCCCGACAATACATTTCCCAAACAATTTCCACACGTGCCACTGCGACAGCCATAAGGGAAGGATATGCCTTGGCGTAAGGCAGCATTGA
>NW_014623837.1:0-259 GCF_000485595.1 Priapulus caudatus | reverse complement strand
GCGGCGTAACGTAGCCGCGTCACGGCGATGCGACGACACCATGTCGATGGTGCGCGGTGCATGGCGCCACACCGCGGCGTAACGTAGCGCGTCACGGCGATGTCACGGCGATGCGACGACGCCATGACGATGGTGCGCGGTGCATGGCGCCACACCGCGGCGTAACGTAGCGCGTCACGGCGATCGACGGCGACGCCATGACGATGGTGCGCGGTGCATGGCGCCACACCGCGGCGTAACGTAGCGCGTCACGGCGACG
>NW_014623836.1:0-259 GCF_000485595.1 Priapulus caudatus | reverse complement strand
ATGATGATGATGATGATGATGATGTTGTTGTTGTTGTTGTTGTTGTTGTTGTTGTTGTTGTTGTTGCTGCTGCTGCTGCTGATGATGATGATGTTGTTGCTGCTGCTGCTGATGATGATGATGATGATGATGTTGTTGTTACTGCTGCTGCTGCTGATGCTGCTGCTGATGATGATGCTGTTGTTGTTGCTGCTGCGGTTATTGCTGCTATTGTTGCTGTTACTGCAGTTACTGCTGCTGCTGCTGCTGTTACTGTTGC
>NW_014623835.1:0-259 GCF_000485595.1 Priapulus caudatus | reverse complement strand
CTATTTTTTTATATAAGTCTACTGATGGCATTTTATCATATAAATTTATGCTAGAATATCTCCTCTTTATATTAAACGCATAATTTTTGCAAAATATTATTTCTTTTGGTAGATATTGTGCATGCGCGAGCCCCGTTTCAGGCGTGTAATATGGACAGAATAACAATTGCATAATATAGCGTGCTGAGAAAGTGAGGGGTGGGAGACTGAGGAAAGAGGGCAGGAAAGATAGCCGAGGGGGTAGAAGAAGAAAGGAAGC
>NW_014623834.1:0-259 GCF_000485595.1 Priapulus caudatus | reverse complement strand
AACAATAAGTAACATGAACAATGATGAACACGTATAAAGACAACAATTAAACATCACATAAACAGAATCAACCAGCAAGTACGCACCAAGTAAACACAAGTAAATGTCGAGTATACACATCAAATCAACACATATAAACAACACACGAGTAAACACAAGCAAATGTCAAGTACACGTCAAATCAACACACATAAACAACAAGTAAACAACAAACAACGCATGACGACAACGCCCCTCCCCCATCACATACACACAAACA
>NW_014623833.1:0-259 GCF_000485595.1 Priapulus caudatus | reverse complement strand
ACTCGGGCTGTCTCGCTCCTACTCTACATACGCGGGCTGTCTCGCTCCTACTCTACATACGCGGGCTGTCTCGCTCCTACTCTACATACGCGGGCTGTCTCGCTCCTACTCTATATACGCGGGCTGTCTTCCTCCTCCCACTCTATATCTCTCTCTCCCACTCCCGCTCCCTCCCGCTCACTCTACACACGCACTCTGCCTCTGTCCATCTCACTATACACACACGCTCTCGTGCTTCATTCCCCTCTATATAGCCCTC
>NW_014623832.1:0-259 GCF_000485595.1 Priapulus caudatus | reverse complement strand
TATATATATATATATATATATATATATATATATATATATACATATATGTAATAGCCTCTTCATCTTAGCGATTATTGACACGCTATCTATACAAGACAAACCTCGCTTACTACGTGTAAATTGTCTATAGTGTGGCGCCACCTATTAGCACGTATAAATAGTAAGTGAACGCCGAGTGATTCTACCGTTGCTTGTGATGTGGTGAATCACTCATTCAAGACTGAATAGTCATAAGTCACAAGTCATAATTGCCTAGAAT
>NW_014623831.1:0-259 GCF_000485595.1 Priapulus caudatus | reverse complement strand
CCTGGACATCAGAATCGGACTGTATTATTGGCCACTTGAACGAGAATACCACGCAGGGACGTATGACGCTGATAGACAAGGCGCGTGGTTATCGGAACTTCAAGCTCGAATACGAGCGTGAAAACAATGTCGAACTCGGCCAGCGCAAACTGGCTGGGCTGCTAACAGACAAAGGAGCAACGGTTAGTGCATCCCTCTTAGTTTCAATGAACTACGCCCTGGACGTGCTGGAACCGGCAATACCCAACACCCTGTCAGA
>NW_014623830.1:0-259 GCF_000485595.1 Priapulus caudatus | reverse complement strand
TCTCTCTCTCTCTCTCTCTCTCTCTCTCTCTCTCTCTCTCTCTCTCTCTCTCTCTCTCTCTCTCTCTCTCTCTCTCTCTCTCTCTCTCTCTCTCTCTCTCTCTCTCTCTCTCTCTCTCTGCCTCTCTAACAGCACTACGTACTACGATGCGGCTAGCATGCTAACAACAGCCGAGTAGGAGGTGGACACGGGAAGGACGGTAAGAAGGTTTAGACGCGCGAGTGTGCCCCCACACTCTCTCTCTCTCTCTCTCTCTCTC
>NW_014623829.1:0-259 GCF_000485595.1 Priapulus caudatus | reverse complement strand
ATGGACTGCGCGTCGAGCTTCCAGCCGGCACAGATTTCGGCAACGGCGACGGGATGGGTGATATAGGGTTCGCCGCTCTGGCGATATTGCCCGAGGTGGGCTTCATCGCTGAAGTGGAACGCCGCCTTGACCTCCTTGATTTCCTCGGGAGTGAGGTAACCGGAGAGCGCGGCGGTCAGATTGGCGATGGAGACGACCCCGTGTTTGCGGGGCTGCTCTGGCGTCGCGGTCGGCCCGAACAGATGGCGAAACGACTGTT
>NW_014623828.1:0-259 GCF_000485595.1 Priapulus caudatus | reverse complement strand
CTCTCTCTCTCTCTCTCTCTCTCTCTCTCTCTCTCTCTCTCTCTCTCTCTCTCTCTCTCTATATATATATATATATATATATATATATATATATATATATAGTTCCATATATCTATATGGGAAAATAGGCAGAATGCTATAAAGAAAACATCCTAGAAAACATGCTACAAGGGGGGAAATGTGCAGCGATTTGTTAGGTCTCCGTGATATATCCCCTCAACCTGACAAATCGCTGCATATTCCCCCCCCCCCACCCTGC
>NW_014623827.1:0-259 GCF_000485595.1 Priapulus caudatus | reverse complement strand
GCAATACCGTTGCCATGCCTTCTTCTGGAATAGCGCAATCGTAATCTACGTCTTCATCTAGCAAGGTTTCTTGCGATTCTGAACCGCTTTGCTCAAAGCTGAGCTCGTCGTTTTCTTGCCTGGCCTGATGATGTAACTCCATAACTGCACGAGAACCAATAAGTACAGCTAATTCTGTGTCATCTAAACCAACTCGCTCGCGGTATTCATCGCCTGTTTGCAAGGTTAAGGTGCGTAAGCCCAAAGCCAAAACAAAACG
>NW_014623826.1:0-259 GCF_000485595.1 Priapulus caudatus | reverse complement strand
ACACACACATATATATATATATATATATATATATATATATATACATATATATTATGTCTGTTGTTGTATATCACTCACTAAGCTGTATATTGCAGTTATGAATTGTTATTAGTATTATACAGCTCTATGATTTCTGACAGTTTAACATTTCATAGCAGATCACTCGTACGTGCTGCCATCTACTGGCCACACATGAGTGAAAAGAGTGTTTGTTTTGTGTGCGTGGCCGTGTTTACACGTACCACAATAAGCACGTGTA
>NW_014623825.1:0-259 GCF_000485595.1 Priapulus caudatus | reverse complement strand
GTGACGTAGCACGTGGCTCGTGTGACATATGTGCACATGGCAACTGCCACAATAGTAGTACCAGAGCCTTCACTCTGATTCTCGAACGTGAACTCAAGACGTTCACTGTCCACAGTGATTAACCCAGGGGCGTGTACAGGGGGGTCCGGGGGTCCGGACCCCCCCCCCCCCCTGCTCGCGCAGAAAACGCATCTGAGGAGGTCTAATTTCAAAAAAATTCTACACCCCCTTTGCGTGCTCGCAACTTTGGCTTACGTGC
>NW_014623824.1:0-259 GCF_000485595.1 Priapulus caudatus | reverse complement strand
CTCTCTCTCTCTCTCTCTCTCTCTCTCTCTCTCTCTCTCTCTCTCTCTCTCTCTCTCTCTCTCTCTCTCTCTCTCTCTCTCTCTCTCTCTCTCTCTCTCCTCCTCTCTCTCTCTCTCTCTCTCTCCCGCTCTCTCTACCTGTCTCTGTGTATAATAACGAACATTATTATTTTTAGCTATTATTATTATTATGCCTTATATACAGCTAAGTACTCTCTGTCTCTTTACCTCTCCCTATCTCTCTCTCTCTCTCTCTCTC
>NW_014623823.1:0-259 GCF_000485595.1 Priapulus caudatus | reverse complement strand
GAGAGAGAGAGAGAGAGAGAGAGAGAGAGAGAGAGAGAGAGAGAGAGAGAGAGAGAGAGAGAGAGAGAGCACCGCGGCGGCGACGCGGGATCTGCCCGTGTAGTGTGTGTCTGTCTGCGGCCGCACACAGGTAGTGGGGTCGGCAGGCGAGCTGTGCGGAGATAGACACGGTGCGGGTCCGCCGTGTGTGTGTGTGTGTGTGTGTGTGTGTGTGTGTGTGTGTGTGTGTGTGTGTGTGTGTGTGTGTGTGTGTGTGTGT
>NW_014623822.1:0-259 GCF_000485595.1 Priapulus caudatus | reverse complement strand
GGCCTGAAGCGAATCGTTATCTACCCAAGTAGCTTTCTGTAGTCTTCGATTGCGAGTCGTGGCCCAAATTGACTGACGACCTTTGATGCCGTTAGGCTGGCGAGCTTGCCTGCCTGTTCAAATGATTGGCCATTGGTTATGCCGTATAAGAAGGCGCCGGCAAAGGCATCACCTGCGCCATTGCTGTCGATTGCTTCAACCTTGTTGGCGGCAATCTCATACAGCGTAGAGCCATCATAGACGACAGCGCCATTAGAGC
>NW_014623819.1:0-259 GCF_000485595.1 Priapulus caudatus | reverse complement strand
ATTGTAATTCTTGCCAATGACGCTGACAGACTTTCTCTATTAAAGGCGTTAAATCCTCGAGTAAGGTTAGCTCTTTTTTAGAAAAGTTTTTCAACGCGCCTGTGCGACCAACAGAGATATTGATGAAATCGTTATTCGGCAAGGGAATAAGATAACCACATTCATCTTTTAATCCGGAGTTACAGTACCAGGTGCGATAATATTCGGTTTGTTTAAAACCTGAAGGTATTATATCTTTAAAATGAACAAACCCTCGTTG
>NW_014623818.1:0-259 GCF_000485595.1 Priapulus caudatus | reverse complement strand
CATCTCTCTCTCTCTCTCTCTCTCTCGCTCTCTTTCTCTTACTCTATCTCTCTCGATCTATCTCTCTCTCGCTCTCCCTCTATCTCTCTCTCGCTCTCCCTCTATCTCACGCGCTCTCTTTCTCACACGTTCTCTCTCTCTCCCTCTCCCCCACCCCCTCTCTCATTTTTATCTCTGCGCGTAGACCGGTTCTCCGCCGAGCAGGCGTCTGGCCGCGCGGCACCTTACGATACGTGACAGCACTACTGTCTCTGTCACC
>NW_014623817.1:0-259 GCF_000485595.1 Priapulus caudatus | reverse complement strand
GGAGGGAGAGGAGCGGAGCGGAAGGAGGAGGGGAGAGGAGCGGGAGCGGAGGGAACGGAGGGGAGAGGAGCGGGAGCGGGAAGGGGAAGGAGGGGTGACATTGGCGCGCAGTTATCTGCAAAAAACTCTCCCTACCAACACACTCCCAATATCCCTCTTAGAAAATTCGATCACAATTTTGAGAAGAGCTACGTGGTCCGAGCGGGCGGTGGGAGAGGGAGAGGGAGGGAGATGGAGATGTAGAAGGGGAGGAGAGGAG
>NW_014623816.1:0-259 GCF_000485595.1 Priapulus caudatus | reverse complement strand
TCACTAACTGCTAGGTAGGTTGGAATGTGTGTTAGCTGTATTTCGGCTTTTAGTCGTATGGCGGTTAATTACAGACATCAGGTAGCGAACGTGGATTAGTTGTGCCAATCCATTACGTGGGATGCTCACATCATTACTAATTGGATTGATTAGTAATTGGTGCTTATGTTGCAGATACCCCTCTTATTGCCTGCGTAAATGTGAAAAAAGACAGACAGGCAGGTAGGCAGGCAGGCTGGCAGGTAAGCAGGCAGGCAGG
>NW_014623815.1:0-259 GCF_000485595.1 Priapulus caudatus | reverse complement strand
TGTATACTAGATGATGTATACTAGATGATGTATACTAGATGATGTATACTAGATGATGTATACTAGATGAAGTATACTAGATGATGTATACTAGATGAAGTATACTATATAAAGTATACTAGATGAAGTATACTAGATGATGTATACTAGACGATGGCTCTAGACGAATACTAGATGAAGTATACTAGATGAAGTATACTAGATAATGTCTACTAGATGATGTCTACTAGATGAAGTATACTAGATGATGTATACTAGA
>NW_014623814.1:0-259 GCF_000485595.1 Priapulus caudatus | reverse complement strand
ATATATTTCTAATAAAGCCTCGTGCATCACCGATTTAGTCAAGGAATCGAGCGCGCGGTATGGCTCGTCAAAAAGCAGGACCTTAGGATCGTTCATCAGCGCGCGTACGATTTCGACACGACGTCTTAAACCCGACGAGACTTCACCCGGATAGTTATTCTCGGTGCCGCTTAATCCTGCATCCGCCATCATGCCACGGGCTTTATCGTATATTTCTGCTTTGTTAAGTTTACCCGCCATCATCGGCCCGAAGGCAATA
>NW_014623813.1:0-259 GCF_000485595.1 Priapulus caudatus | reverse complement strand
GTGACGGCTGTATCGTGATACGGGTCGTATCGTGACGGCTGTATCGTGACGGCTGTATCGTGATACGGGTCGTATCGTGACGGCTGTATCGTGATACTGGTCGTATCGTGACGGCTGTATCGTGATACGGGTCGTATCGTGACGGCTGTATCGTGATACGGGTCGTATCGTGACGGCTGTATCGTGATACGGGTCGTATCGTGACGGCTGTATCGTGATACGGATCGTATATCGTGAAGGCTGTATCGTGATACGGGTC
>NW_014623812.1:0-259 GCF_000485595.1 Priapulus caudatus | reverse complement strand
CACACGCACACACACACACACGAGATTTCCCCTCGTTTGCGGAACACGCGTATACTCAGCAGCCTCGACATTCGACATTCACGGGGAGATGGGAAGGCGTATAGTTTCAGCTATGGTTTTTCACTGTGACTCATTATATATATATACTACTACCAACTCAGCTCTGATCAAGTCCGAGCCCACACGTGGTTTGAAGTCAATATTTATCGGCGCGGAAGAGTAAACAGCAGACAGCTATAGGAATCTTCTCTCTCTCTCT
>NW_014623811.1:0-259 GCF_000485595.1 Priapulus caudatus | reverse complement strand
AAGTGGACGAGCGAGGCGATGGAATGTCTGCGGGTAGGTGGCTGTCTCTCATTATCTGTGTCTTACCTGTAGATCCTCTCTCTCTCTGTCTGTCTGTCTCTGTGTGTCTGTCTGTCTCTCTCTGTCTCTGTCTCTGTCTCTCCTTGTTTCTCTGTCTGTTTCTCTCTGTCTGTCTGTCTGTCTCTCTCTGTCTGTCTGTCTCTCTCTGTCTGTCTGTCTCTGTCTGTCTTTGTCTGTCTCTGTCTGTCTCTGTCTGTCT
>NW_014623810.1:0-259 GCF_000485595.1 Priapulus caudatus | reverse complement strand
CAGGGTTTCATACTTGTGTGTGAAATTCCTTCGTTAGTTTGCTTAAATCTAGTCCCACGCCCACGTTGGCTGTGACACAGAGGACTATAGTTCTAGAGCTATCTATATAAAATTTAAAAAAATTAAAAAAAAAAAATTATAACTATAACTATAACTATCTACTATCAGTAAAACTTTCTTAGATCTCAGCTTTCGTGAACGGGGGCCGTTGTTGGTAGTGCTTGCCGTGATTGTTGCATAGCCTATCCACGCCCACACC
>NW_014623809.1:0-259 GCF_000485595.1 Priapulus caudatus | reverse complement strand
CTCTCTCTCTCCTGCTCTCTCTCTCTCTCTCTCTCTTATTCATTTCTCCTCTTCTCTCACGCACTCACTCTCTCTGTCTCTGTGTCTGTCTCTCTATCTCAATATCTCTCTCGCTTTCTCTGTTTTTGTCTCTCTATCTCTATCTCTCTATCTTTCTGTATATTTTTCTGTCTCTCTCTCTCTCTCCCTTTTTCGCTGTCAGACTATTTCTCTCTCTCTTTCTCTTTGTCTCTGTTTTCTCTCGCTCCGCTCTCTCTCT
>NW_014623808.1:0-259 GCF_000485595.1 Priapulus caudatus | reverse complement strand
TGCATTTATCGGCAGTTGTTGAAAATTCGAATCGCAAACCACCGTAGCAGGTTTAACAGATGTTTCTGCACCGTGCATGTTCGCATGCATGTTTGGTTCACCAGTCACACTAGATAGCTACTTCAACGTGGCTATCTAAGTAGCTATCTATTATAAACATCAGTTCTTGCAGTGTGGTGTTAGATAGACGTCTCTCCTGCTAGATATCTACTTAGACAGCCACGTTGCTCTAGACATCTCTCTTGCTAGGTAGCTACTT
>NW_014623807.1:0-259 GCF_000485595.1 Priapulus caudatus | reverse complement strand
TCTCTCTCTCACTCTTCCTCCTGTTCGTACCTCTGTGGTCCACTATGAACTGGCGAGTGTCGGGGTAGCGCGTCAGGTTACCGAACACTCGTAGCACCTCCACAGTCGCGTCGACGTTGTAATCGTCCGAGATCAGAATCCTCAGCAACTCTGCAGCAAATAATGTGAACATGTAGCAATAGAGAGAGATGGCATCTTCCCGTCGAGTGTGTGTCTCTCTCTCTCTCTCACTCTCTGTCTCTCTCTCTCTCTGTCTCTT
>NW_014623806.1:0-259 GCF_000485595.1 Priapulus caudatus | reverse complement strand
TCTACCCTCTCCCCGTCCTACGCCTCCACCTCCTCTCTTCCTCTCCTCCTCCTCCACCACCTTCTCCCCTTCTTCCTCCACCATCTGGCCCTCCGCTACCTCCTCCCTTCTCTACCTCCTCCCTTCTCTACCACCTCCTCTACAACGTTCTCCCCTCCTCCCCCTCCTTCTCCACCACCTTCTACCCACGTTCTCCCCCTCATTCACCTCCACCTCCTCTCCACCTCCTCCTCCTCCTTCTTCTCCTCCTCCACCTCCT
>NW_014623805.1:0-259 GCF_000485595.1 Priapulus caudatus | reverse complement strand
CTCCTCTCTCTCCTTCCCTCCCTCCTCCTCTCCCTCCTCCCTCCCTCCCTCCTCCTCCCCCTCTCTCTCTCACCATCCGGCATCATGGGTTTCGGCGGTGTGAGAATCTTCCAGCCGGCTCTCTCGAACATCTCCCTCCTCCTCTCCCTCTCCCTTCCTCCCTCTCCCTCCTTCCCCCCCTTCTCCCCCTCCCTCCACCCTCCTCCTCTCCCTCCCTGCCTCCCTCCCTCACCATCTGGCATCATGGGTTTGGCAGTTT
>NW_014623804.1:0-259 GCF_000485595.1 Priapulus caudatus | reverse complement strand
TCTCTCTCTCTCCTCTCTCTCTCTCTCTCTCTCTCTCTCCTCCTCTCTCTCTCTATCTCTCTCTCTTTCTCTCTGTCTCTCCCTCTCCCCCTCCCTCTCTCTCTCTCTATCTCTCCCCTGCTGTCTCTCTAACAGGATCCGTATGTCCTAGTTACAGCAGACATGTTGTGTGTTCTGTGTTGGTGTTCTGTGTTCTACAATAGTGTTGTGTGCTCTGTGTTGGTGTTCTGTGTTCTACAATAATGTTGTGTGCTCTGTG
>NW_014623803.1:0-259 GCF_000485595.1 Priapulus caudatus | reverse complement strand
TCTCTCTCTCTCTCTCTCTCTCTCTCTCTCTCTCTCTCTCTCTCTCTCTCTCTCTCTCTCTCTCTCTCTCTCTCTCTCTCTCTCTCTCTCTCTCTCTCTCTCTTCTCTCTATCTATCTATCTATCTATCTATCTATCTCTCAAGAGTGTCCATAATATAACATCTTATATAAATATACCTAGAAATATATAGAAGAAGCCATAATATAAATTCTATTATGGACCCTTGCTATTTATCTATCGCTATCTCTCTCTCTCTC
>NW_014623802.1:0-259 GCF_000485595.1 Priapulus caudatus | reverse complement strand
CGATGGCAACTTTTGCTGTATGCAAAACCATAATTACTATTATGGAAAAAATACACTCCATTTATAGGGTAGATGGTGGTTGCATCTATGATGTAGTTTGGAGATATTACACTGCTTAGTTTGTCCATTGTCGCAATATTCCCAGTATCACAAGTCTGCAAAGCATCTATAACCTTCTCTAATTCGCACATTACATTATTGACTCTGAAAAATAAGCTATTGAAAATAAAGGATTTTATAACATTGCAATTCATTGCAC
>NW_014623801.1:0-259 GCF_000485595.1 Priapulus caudatus | reverse complement strand
CTCTCTCCTCTCTCTCTCTCTCTCTATCTCTCTCGCTCTATCTCTCTCTCTCTCTCTTTCTCTCTCGTTCTCTCTCTCTATCTCTCTCTCTCACTCTATCTTTCTCCCCTCGCTCTCTCTGTCTGTCTCTTTCTCTCTCTCTTTCTCTCTTTCTCCCACGCTCTCTTTCTCTCGTTCGCTCTCTTTCTCTCTCTCTCTCGCTCGCTCGCATTAGCTCTCTCTATATGTATATATCTTTTCTCCCCCTCGCTCTCTCTGT
>NW_014623800.1:0-259 GCF_000485595.1 Priapulus caudatus | reverse complement strand
TTTTCAAATTGCAAAAATTGTCAACGAAACTGCCATACTTCCTCATCTACATCACCTGGCAGCGCTAGCACCCCTTCCTCATCTACATCACCTGGCAGCGCTAGCACCCCTTCCTCATCTACATCACCTGGCAGCGCTAGCACCCCTTCCTCATCTACATCACCTGGCAGCGCTAGCACCCCTTCCTCATCTACATCACCTGGCAGCGCTAGCACCCCTTCCTCATCTACATCACCTGGCAGCGCTAGCACCCCTTCCT
>NW_014623799.1:0-259 GCF_000485595.1 Priapulus caudatus | reverse complement strand
TTTATGTGTCGCTCCCAGCGCTCATGATCATTTAGCGCTGTAGGAAACCGACGTGTTTTCTAGTAGCTGGCCGTACGTGTGCATGCGTGCGCGTGCATGCGTACGTGTGCCTGCGAGCGCGTGCATGCGTGGGTGTGCCTGCGTGCGTGTGCCTGCGAGCGTGTGTCTGCGTGCCTGTGTCTGCGAGCGCGTGCCTGCGTGCGCGTGTCTGCGTACGTGTGTCTGCGTGCCTGCGAGCCTGTGCCTGCGTGCCTGTGCC
>NW_014623797.1:0-259 GCF_000485595.1 Priapulus caudatus | reverse complement strand
AATTCTAACCCTCTCTATTGAGAAATAAAAATTAAAGTGCAATCATACACTGAAAAACGATCTCATTATTGATCTGTACCAGATAATTATTGATCATTATTGATCTGTACTAGATAATTATTGATCATTATTGATCTGTACCAGATAATTATTGATCATTATTGATCTGTACCAGATAATTATTGATCATTATTGATCTGTGCCAGCGCTCATTGGCTGATTTCCCACCGTAATATTTAATAGTGTAATAATATACTTA
>NW_014623796.1:0-259 GCF_000485595.1 Priapulus caudatus | reverse complement strand
GTGCGTGTGTGTGTGCTCGCGTGTGTGTGTGTGTGTGTGTGTATGTGTGTGTGCGTGCGTGCGTGTGTGTGTGTGTGTGCGCGCGCGTGCGTGCGTGTGTGTGTGTGCGTGTGTGCGTGCGTGCGTGCGTGCGCGCGCGCGCGTGTGATTGTGTGTGTGTGTGTATGTGTGTGTGTGTGTGTGAACCGACGTGTATCGGACTGGGTTGCGTAACGATATAGACATCTTTGCGCGTCTAGGCGTTTGGTTACCTCCGCGC
>NW_014623795.1:0-259 GCF_000485595.1 Priapulus caudatus | reverse complement strand
CCACACTACACCACACTACACCGCACTACACCACACTACACCACACTACGCCACACTTCACCACACTACACCACACTACACCACACTACACCTCACTACACAACACTACACCACACTACACCACACTACACCACACTACACCACACACACCACACTACACCACACTACACCACACCACACCACACTACACCACACCATGCTACACTACACCACACCATGCTACACTACACCATGCACACTACACTACACCACACCATGC
>NW_014623794.1:0-259 GCF_000485595.1 Priapulus caudatus | reverse complement strand
ACGTCAGCTTCAGACGTGACACGGCACGTCAGCTTCAGACGTGACACGCACGTCAGCTTAACACGTGACACGCACGTCAGCTACACACGTGACACGCACGTCAGGCACACACGTGACACGCACGTCAGACACACACGTGACACGCACGTCAGGCACACACGTGACACGCACGTCAGCTTCAGACGTGACACGCGCGTCAGCTTCAGACGTGACACGCACGTCAGCTTCAGACGTGACACGCACGTCAGCTTCAGACGTG
>NW_014623793.1:0-259 GCF_000485595.1 Priapulus caudatus | reverse complement strand
ATAGATACAAAGAGCAAGAGATAGGTGCGATAGTAGATAGATCAAAGAGCAAGCGTAGGTGCGATAGTAGATAGATACAAAGAGCAAGAGATAGGTGCGATAGTAGATAGATACAAAGACCAAGAGATAGGTGCGATAGTAGATAGATACAAAGAGCAAGAGATAGGTGCGATAGTAGATAGATACAAAGAGCAAGAGGTAGGTGCGATAGTAGATAGATACAAAGAGCAAGAGATAGGTGCGATAGTAGATAAATACA
>NW_014623792.1:0-259 GCF_000485595.1 Priapulus caudatus | reverse complement strand
CTGCCTGTGCCGTTATCAGTAACCGTAATCGTGACCGATGGCACTAAACCGCCTTGACCTTCACTTGGCGTCCATGAGAACGCACCCGTATTTGCATCAATGCTCATGCCGGCTGTAATAGACGCCGCATCTAATGAGAAGGTTAATGTGTCCGCTGGCAAATCAGAGTCGCTTGCTGTTGCGGTGAAACTTATTGTTGCTAGTTCGTCAATGGATTGGTTACCAATCGCAGCTAACACAGGTGCGGTATTTACATCAT
>NW_014623791.1:0-259 GCF_000485595.1 Priapulus caudatus | reverse complement strand
CTGTGAGTTACAGTCCTGTTCGGGTGCTGTGAGCTACAGTCCTGCTGGGTGCTGTGAGCTACAGTCCTGCTGTGTACTGTTAGCTACAGTCATCCTGTGTACTGTGAGTTACAGTCCTGTTGGGTGCTGTGAGCTACAGTCCTGCTGCATGCTGTGAGCTACAGTCCTACTGGATGCTGTTAGCTACAGTCCTGCTGGGTGCTGTGAGCTACAGTCCTGCTGTTTACTGTGAGCTACAGTCCTGCTGTGTACTGTGAGC
>NW_014623790.1:0-259 GCF_000485595.1 Priapulus caudatus | reverse complement strand
ATCTCGCACGAGCTACAACAGGTGGCAGCACGTGTCACTTCCATCGCGAAGTCTCATGGATATATGTACATGTATATGTAATACCAGGGAAATACAGTATGTATCAGGGTAAAAAATAGACGGGAGCGATGAGCGATTCGCTCTTCAAACCTCAGAAATCGCTCCAGTAAATTTTTAGACGAGAGCTATTTTTTCCACAGACTTTTGAAAAAGAACTCCCGTGAAAAAAAATGTAATTTTTTCCCTGGTATGTATGTAT
>NW_014623789.1:0-259 GCF_000485595.1 Priapulus caudatus | reverse complement strand
ATAACCAAATATGGTCTCAACACCTTCAGCCTTTAGACATTCAACAAATATCTCGGCACCCGTAAGTTCCACTATTTACTCCTGTTAACATTGCTCTATCGGGAAAATGACAGAATTTAAAAAAGTCCAACATCATAATATGAAATAGACTGAAATACACCCCCATAATTTTAATGTTTTCCCTCTATAGTTGGATACACACCCAATGTTAGGGTTTCCACGTATAGAAGAGTCACCCAAAAATCACAATTGTAATACA
>NW_014623788.1:0-259 GCF_000485595.1 Priapulus caudatus | reverse complement strand
GTGTGTGTGTGTGTGTGTGTGTGTGTGTGTGTGTGTGTGTGTGTGTGTGTGTGTGTGTGTGTGTGTGTGTGTGTGTGTGTGCGTGTATATATATGGAGATATAGTAGAAATGTTCTTACACGATATTCAGTTGTTATAGTTAAAAAAAACGAATAATTCGGCATAGTTAGTTTTACACAAGCGCTTTCATCTTTATAGCATCTCAGGCGCATAACTGTATATATGATATATATATATATATCAAGAGTACATAACGGGA
>NW_014623787.1:0-259 GCF_000485595.1 Priapulus caudatus | reverse complement strand
CTCTTCTCTCTCTCTCTCTCTCTCTCTCTATCTCTCTTTCCCTCTCTTTCTCTCTCTCTTACCCTCACTCTCTCCCTCTTTCTCCCGGGCACTCCGACACTCTCTCTCTTTTTTTTCTCCGTTTCTCTCTCTCTCTCTCTTTCTCTCACATCCCACTGTCTCCTAGTCCCTTTCTTTATCTCTCGTTCTCTCACACTCCGCTCTCTCTCTCTCTTCCTCTTTCTCTCTCTTCTTCTCTCCATCTCTTGTTCTCTCACAC
>NW_014623786.1:0-259 GCF_000485595.1 Priapulus caudatus | reverse complement strand
GCGCCGCCAGGACCAGCGATCCCGGTAACGGCAATGCTAACGTGTGCGCAACTATGCAAAATCGCGCCAGAGGCCATTTCAGCGGCTATTTGCTCAGAAACAGCCCCAAATTTTTGCAATGAGCGTTCTTTAACGCCCAGCATCTCTTGCTTGGACAAATTGCTGTAAGTTATAAACCCACGGTCATACCATTTTGAACTTCCTGCTATCGCCGTAATTATCTGACCTACCCATCCGCCAGTACACGACTCTGCACTAA
>NW_014623785.1:0-259 GCF_000485595.1 Priapulus caudatus | reverse complement strand
GGCTATAGTAAGCCGATGTGAGCTACAGTAAGCTATAGTAAGCTGATGTGAGCTACAGTGAGCTATAGTACGCTGATGTGAGCTATAGTGAGCTATAGTAAGCTGATGTGAACTACAGTGAGCTATAGTGAGCTGATGTGAGCTACAGTGAGCTATAGTAAGCTGATGTGAGCTACAGTGAGCTATAGTAAGCTGATGTGAGCTACAGTGAGCTGATGTGAGCTACAGTGAGCTATAGTAAGCTGATGTGAACTACAGT
>NW_014623783.1:0-259 GCF_000485595.1 Priapulus caudatus | reverse complement strand
CGTGCGTGCGTGCGTGCGCGCGTGTGTACGTGTGTAGCGGAGGCCTGCACCGTCTCTACGGGACACAGATCCACTGCCGCTACCCCCGTGTGTGTAGCGGAGGCCTGCACCGTCTCTACGGGATGTAGATCCACTGCCGATACCCCCGTGTGTGTAGAGGAGGCCTGCACCGTCTCTACGGGATGTAGATCCACTGCCGCTACGGTCTACCCCATGTGTGTGTGTGTGTGTGTGTGTGTGTGTGTGTGCGTGTGTGTGT
>NW_014623782.1:0-259 GCF_000485595.1 Priapulus caudatus | reverse complement strand
CGTGCCGATCTTCAGGTGGAGTTTCACGACTATGTCAGCACTGCTGAGATTCCCGAGCTTTTTTATCAAACACGTAAGCGCATGCTAGATGAAGCACCCCACTTGCCGCGCGAGGTGGTGGGGCCGATTATCAATGAAGACTTTTCTGACGTTTATTTCACGCTTATCGCGCTCACGGCACCCGATATGCCCATGTGGCAACTCACCCGCGATGCAGAGGCAATGCGCGACCGACTACAACGGGTTGAGGGCGTCCACA
>NW_014623781.1:0-259 GCF_000485595.1 Priapulus caudatus | reverse complement strand
GTTGGCGTAGTTTCTGGCGGTCCGCTTTCGTCGTTTCCTTCAACTGTTTCTGTGATGCCTGGTTCCAGTCATTAGCCTGTTCACAAGCGGTGCGCCAAACCTTGAGTTGATCAGGGTACAGTCCACGCTCGCGACAGTACTGGGCAATCTCAGCTTCGCTCATCGCGGCCGTTTCCGTGACGGCTGCAAACTTGTCTTTCGATGTCCAGCCCTGCGGCGTGTTATCGGAATCGGGCATCAACTTACCCTCGTTTCTTGC
>NW_014623780.1:0-259 GCF_000485595.1 Priapulus caudatus | reverse complement strand
ATTGAGAGACGACAAGGTGTATACTTTGTCGTCTTTTTTCTTCTGTGATTATGAGTTTTTTGTGGCGCGATAATATATTAAGTAATTTTAATTCAATAAGTTAGATTGACGCACTCAATATTTTTTATTTGTGAGTTTTAATAAATTTTGATGAGATAGCCCCAAAGCTTGAAATTAAACATGAAAATTGTTTGATCTTTACATATAATCCCTCGGCTATACTCGCCGTAGAGGAACTTGTCGATATTTTTCGACACTA
>NW_014623779.1:0-259 GCF_000485595.1 Priapulus caudatus | reverse complement strand
ATAGAGCTGAGCCATCTAAACCTAGCGACCAATGCGCGTCAGGTAGCGGATATGTTAAACACGCGTGAAAACGATGTCGTTATGTCGACGCTGCCCACTTTCCACGCTTTTGGCTTGCTGGCCACGACCTTTATGCCATTAACAGAAGGTATTCCTATCGTTTGCCATCCTGACCCAACTGATGTGGTGGTCATCGCCAAAGCCGTCGCACGTAATGAAGCTACTTTTTTATTTGGTACGTCAACCTTCCTGCGCTTAT
>NW_014623778.1:0-259 GCF_000485595.1 Priapulus caudatus | reverse complement strand
TGTGTGTGTGCGTGCGTGCGTGCGTGCATGTGTGCGTGCGTGTATGTGTGCGTGTACGTGCGTGCGTGTGCGTGCGTGTATGTGTGCGTGTACGTGCGTCAGTGTATGTGTGCGTGCATGTGTGCGTGCGTATATGTGCGTGAACGTGCGTGCGTGTACGTGCGTGTGTGTATGTGTGCGTGTATGTGCGTCCGTGTATGTGTGGGTGTACGTGCGTGCGTGTATGTGCGTGTATGTGTGGTGTACATGCGTGCGTGTA
>NW_014623777.1:0-259 GCF_000485595.1 Priapulus caudatus | reverse complement strand
TTACCATCCCTGCCCTAGCTACTATACTTACCATCCCTACCCTAGCTACTATACTTACCAGCCCTACCCATACTACATACTATACTTACCAGCCCTGCCCTAGCTAAATACTATACTTACCAGCCCTGCCCTAGCTACTATACTTACCATCCCTGCTTTAGCTACTATACTTACCAGCCCTACCCTAGTTACATACTATACTTACCAGCCCTGCCCTAGCTACATACTATACTTACCATCCCTGCCCTAGCTACTATAC
>NW_014623776.1:0-259 GCF_000485595.1 Priapulus caudatus | reverse complement strand
TGTGATTGTGTGGGTGTGTATGTGTGTGCGTGGGTGTGTATGTGTGTGCGTGGGTGTGTATGTGTGTGCGTGGGTGTGTATGTGTGTGCGTGGGTGTGTATGTGCGTGCGTGGGTGTGTATGTGTGTGCGTTGGTGTGTGTGTGTGCGTGGGTGTGTATGTGTGTGCGTGGGTGTGTATGTGCGTATGTGGGTGTGTATGTGCGTGCGTGGGTGTGTATGTGTGTGCGTTGGTGTGTATGTGCGTGCGTGGGTGTGTAT
>NW_014623775.1:0-259 GCF_000485595.1 Priapulus caudatus | reverse complement strand
GTGCGTGCGTGCATTGGGGTGCGTGTGTGTGAGTGAGTGCGTGTGTGTGCATGGGCGTGCGCGTGTGTGAGTGAGTGCGGTGTGTGCATGGGCGTGCGCGTGTGTGCGCGTGCGTGTGTGTGAGTGAGTGTGTACGCGTGTGTGTGTGTGTGAGTGAGTGTGCGTGTGCGTGTGTGTGAGTGAGTGTGTGTGCGTGTGTGTGCGTGTGTGTGAGCGAGTGTGTGTGTGCGCGCGCGCGCGCGCGCGCGTGTGTGTGTGT
>NW_014623774.1:0-259 GCF_000485595.1 Priapulus caudatus | reverse complement strand
ACACACACACACACACACACACACCTATATACGCCCACGCGCTAGCAGCGGCAGTATAGCAGCGCTGTTATGAGGCAAAACAAGCGACGGCACCCGCGAGATATAGCCTTAAATATTGCATCGACGCTCGCTAATGCGTTTCCATTCGCAATCCGCCGTCATCCGTTGAGAATTGCCGCGCTGCATTGAATGTTGCCACCAGCTTCACGCGACTGCGTCTACGGATAGCCTCTCACTCTCCCTCTCTCTCTCTCACTCA
>NW_014623773.1:0-259 GCF_000485595.1 Priapulus caudatus | reverse complement strand
ATCTTACAGTTATCTCACAGTTATCTCACGATGATATCGTGATTATCTCACAGTTATCTCACAGTTATCTCACGATTATATCGTGATTATCTCACAGTTATCTCACAGTTATCTCACGATTATATCGTGATTATCTCACAGTTATCTCACAATTATCTCACGATTATATCGTGATTA
Organism: Priapulus caudatus; assembly: GCF_000485595.1. Lineage (NCBI taxonomy): Eukaryota > Metazoa > Priapulida > Priapulimorpha > Priapulimorphida > Priapulidae > Priapulus > Priapulus caudatus. The sequence goes on along the minus strand of NW_014623773.1, from coordinate 82 downwards.
TCTCACAGTTATCTCACAGTTATCTCACAGTTATCTCACAGTTATCTCACGATTATCTCACAGTTATCTCACAATTATCTCA
>NW_014623772.1:0-259 GCF_000485595.1 Priapulus caudatus | reverse complement strand
GAGACTGATGAAGAGTTTGGTGAAACCATGAAATTGATTGACGAAGTCGGTTTTGATCATTCGTTTAGTTTCATCTATAGCGCACGCCCTGGTACACCTGCATCAAGTTTATTCGATAACACCACCGACTTAATCAAAAAGCATCGCCTTGGTATATTGCAAGATGTTATAGCGTCTAACGCTGCTGCGATTAATGATTTAATGGTAGGTACTATTCAATCTGTTTTAGTTGATAGCGTTTCTAAGAAAAGTGATGAAC
>NW_014623771.1:0-259 GCF_000485595.1 Priapulus caudatus | reverse complement strand
GTGTATGTCTGTACGCGCGTGTGTATGTCTGTACGCGCGTGTGTATGTCTGTACGCGCGTGTGTATGTCTGTACGCACGTGTTTATGTCTGTACGCGCGTGTATATGCGTACAGACATACACACGCGCGTACAGACATACGTGTTTATGTCTGTACGCGCGTATGTATATCTGTACGCGCGTGTGTATGTCTGTACGCACGTGTTTATGTCTGTACGCGCGTATGTATATCTGTACGCGCGTGTGTATGTCTGTACGCA
>NW_014623770.1:0-259 GCF_000485595.1 Priapulus caudatus | reverse complement strand
AGATGGCAAAACTATTAGAGCTAGATGGCTACTTCCATAATGTTTCACCAGAAGACAAAAGTAATATCATCGAAAAACTTCAAGGCGAAGGTAAAAAAGTCTGCTTTATTGGGGATGGTGAAAAACGCTATTAACGATGGCTTTTCTGTAGTGATGGTCGTTATTGAAGGAAAAATTGTTGGTGCCATTGAGATTCAAGCGCAATTACGTCCTGAGGTTAAACAAGTTATTAAGAGCCTTCGTGAACGAGGCATCAAAA
>NW_014623769.1:0-259 GCF_000485595.1 Priapulus caudatus | reverse complement strand
CCCCCAGCAGAGACATCGTTACCGCCACGTCCATCGACACGATCATTTCCTGCGCCAGCAAAAATAACATCACGGCCAGGTGTGCCAACAATATAATCAGCACCTGGGGTTCCCCACATTGTTACACGAAGCCCCCTACAGCTCATTGTACGTAAAGGTTTGATGGTTCGTTGATTATCCATAGTGATAAGTTTCATTCCTGGAATAGCACAAATCACATAATTATCCTCGCTTGTTGTGGCCTGAAGCACTGAGGTTG
>NW_014623768.1:0-259 GCF_000485595.1 Priapulus caudatus | reverse complement strand
CACACACACATCACACTGTGGATGTGTGTGGTGTGTATGTATGTGTGTATGAATGTGTGTATGTATGTGTGTATATATGTGTGTATGTGTGTGTATGTATGTGTGGATGTGTCGTATGTAAGTGTGTATGTATGTGTGTATGTAACACATACATACACACCAGGAGTAGATAATAGGGATCTATTATCTACTCCTATTATCTCCTATCTTATCTACTCCTATTATCTAACCTATTATCTACTCCTGATACACACATACA
>NW_014623767.1:0-259 GCF_000485595.1 Priapulus caudatus | reverse complement strand
AACAATCACCGTTAACGCCAACAGGAATATCAAATTCCAATTTATCATACACTTCATAGGGTTCTTTTCTACGCAAATCCCATTCAACGCCTGAACCTCGTAGCATCGGACCAGTAAAGCCAAGAGCCTTTGCTCTTTCCGGCGACACGATACCAACATCAACTAATCTTTGTTTCCAAATTCGATTATCTGTCAACAATGTTTCGTATTCGTCAACATAGGTAGGAAAACGATTGGTAAAATCTTCTATGAAGTCAAG
>NW_014623765.1:0-259 GCF_000485595.1 Priapulus caudatus | reverse complement strand
ATGCATTATGCACTATGCACTATGCCATAGTGCAGAGTCACTATGCACTATGCATGCACTATGCACTATGCACCATGCACAATGCACCATGCACTATGCACTATGCACCTTAGTGCATAGTGCATAGTGCATTGCACTATGCACTATGCATTACAGTGTATGCACTATGCACTATGCATTATTCACTATGCACTATGCACTATGCACTATGCACTCTATAGTGCGCACTATGCACGATGCACGATGCACGATGCACTAT
>NW_014623764.1:0-259 GCF_000485595.1 Priapulus caudatus | reverse complement strand
TAGTAGTAGTAATAGAAGTAGTAACAGCGCTTATTTTCATCCGTACCCTCATGTCATGTAATTGTTACGATGACTAATATTGCTGTTACTAAGCTTTAAGCTCAGCTGCATCTGTCTCCTCATAATCATTTATCCCACAGGTATATAATCGTTCATGATTGTGAACCCTCACGGCGGCTAGCACAGATCAGCTAAACACACACACACACATACGCACGCACGCACGCACGCACGTACGCACGCACGCACGCACGCACGC
>NW_014623763.1:0-259 GCF_000485595.1 Priapulus caudatus | reverse complement strand
GAGAGAGAGAGAGAGAGAGAGAGAGAGAGAGGGTGACTGCTTGCACCGCCGCGGGTGTTTGTTGGCTGGCTTGTAGCAGCATCGCTCGCCAGGCCACTCTCGGTGGGATGCCATGACAAAGCGAAAACGAGCTATTAATATTATTACTGGCAAATAATCTTAGTACGATGTGTGCGTGTGCGTGTGCGTGCGCGCGTGCGTGCGTGCGTGCGTGTGTGCTTGTGGTGCGCAAACATTTAGTGTGATGTAATTGCACTTA
>NW_014623762.1:0-259 GCF_000485595.1 Priapulus caudatus | reverse complement strand
CGGGGTTAAACATCTGCATCCGCAGGTCGGCCTTATCTGACGGCAGAATCAGGATCAGCCCGTCGGAACCGATGCCAAAATGACGGTCACTGACAGCGATTGCCAGTTGGGCGGGCGCTGTTATCTGTTCCCGGAATCCATCGATATAAACGTAATCATTACCCGCGCCATGCATTTTGGTAAATCGCATCGATTAGGCTCCTTGACTGTTGTCGTGAGGGAAAAATCCCTGTTACTATAAACGGGTGTTGCGTTCTGC
>NW_014623761.1:0-259 GCF_000485595.1 Priapulus caudatus | reverse complement strand
GTTAGGGTTTTGGTGATAAAAAGAAATAGATGCGCCGGTTAATATAACCAGCCAACTCATATAAATCCAGATCATAAAAATAATCAGTATCGCAAAGCTAGAATACACTGCAGTGTAATTGGTTGAATCGACAATAAAAGCAGTGAATATTGCGCCAACACCTTTCCATAATATTGTTGTAACGACGGCGCCATATAATGCGGATTGAAATCTTACTTTCGTGTTTGGAATTAGCAGGAAAATCAATGTGAATGAAACG
>NW_014623760.1:0-259 GCF_000485595.1 Priapulus caudatus | reverse complement strand
GGTATGTTTCAGGAACTTCAATTACTTTTCTTCCGCTAGCAAATGACTCATCGTGTATTATTTCTGTCTTAAAGCGCTTATTTCCTACTGCTACCAGAAATCTCTCATCTGAGTATCTTTGGCTTCCATCGGGTCTATATTGCGGCACAAAGCTCCATAAGCTGCCAGTGCTGATATAAGTATGAACTGGCTTACCATCTTGCCTATCCTGCTCTATCTTTTCTATGCGCTTACTTGTAAAGTCGCCCTCGTGTGACAT
>NW_014623759.1:0-259 GCF_000485595.1 Priapulus caudatus | reverse complement strand
ACTCGCGTAGCAAGCAGTAAGTGCTGGGGTGGTCAACATTGCTAATAGCTAAGGGGAATTAAAACTCGCGTAGCAAGCAGTAAGTGCTGGGGTGGTCAAGATCACTTATATTTATAGCTAAGGGGAATTAAAACTCGCGTAGCAAGCAGTAAGTGCTGGGGTGGTCAAGATTGCTAATAGGTAAGGGGAATTAAAACTCGCGTAGCAAGCAGTAAGTGCTGGGGTGGTCAACATTGCTAATAGGTAAGGGGAATTAAAA
>NW_014623758.1:0-259 GCF_000485595.1 Priapulus caudatus | reverse complement strand
CTACACACGGCGACCACACATCGATGAATTGTGTATGCCAATGCTCACGGCCCTGCGATGACGTCACCACGTCTGCGAGACGATTGTTATTGCAGGATCGGAGGTTTACGCCTTCTGACGGCAGCCGACTTTTACGGTGCATCGTCTGTCGTCGTCTGCTGCTACTGCTGCTGCTGCTGCTGTTGCTGCTACTGCTGTTGCGACTGCTGCTGCTGCTGCTGCTACTGTTGCTACTTCTACTGCTACTGCTGCTGCTGCT
>NW_014623757.1:0-259 GCF_000485595.1 Priapulus caudatus | reverse complement strand
CGCGGTGGCTACACACACACACACACACACACACGAGCGTTTGCGCGGAGGTAATAATGCGTATATACCTACCGTTACACAGTCCGCATGATTCCTGGCAATCGTTGAGCATGTAACCCGGGTTTTCCGTACATTCTCCACTGGCAGCCCATTCAGGGCAGTTCCAATTCTTGTCCACGCAGTGGTTGCCACCTATATTTAGAAGTATATACATATACTTATACATACACCCGCACACACACGCACGCACGCACACACG
>NW_014623756.1:0-259 GCF_000485595.1 Priapulus caudatus | reverse complement strand
CCGTCGTGTGTGTGTGTGTGTGTGTGTGTGTGTGTGTGTGTGTGTGCGTGCGTGCGTGCGTGCGTGCGTGCGTGCGTGCGTGCATGAGAGTTAGCGAGCGAAATCAATGAATTGCTACCATTGAGTGCTACCACGCTCGCGTAACATCGTCTCGCTAACCTAGCTATGGACAATATGCTTGCCAGCCTAGATTACAACAATCAATGAGTACCGCCATCAATAAATATACCCCGCCTCTCTCTCACGCTCTCTCTCTCTC
>NW_014623755.1:0-259 GCF_000485595.1 Priapulus caudatus | reverse complement strand
GAGCCACCGCGCAACACGCGGTTAGTGCCAGTAGTTGAACCTTGTGGGTTGTTTTGAGCGCCAGTAGAATAATTAGCCTTCCAATCATTGACCCATTCCCACACATTGCCTTGCATGTCGTGTAAACCAAAGGCGTTTTCACCAAAGCTAGCGACAGGTGAGGTGTAGGGGTATTTATCACCACATAGTTTTCCATAACAATTCGCATTATTTTTACCGATGCTATTACCCCAAGCGTAGGCGGTTTCTTTCCCTGCTC
>NW_014623754.1:0-259 GCF_000485595.1 Priapulus caudatus | reverse complement strand
TATGTGCGCGTGTGTGCCGCCGTGTATGTGCGTGTGTGTGTATGCGCGCACGCGCGTGTATTCGCGTGTGTTCGTGTGCCTGTGTGTGTGCGTGCGTGCGCGCGTGTATGTGCGTGCGCGCGTGTGTGTGTGTATGTGCGTGCGTGTGTGTATATGCGCGCACGCGCGTGTATTCGCGTATGTTCGTGTGCGCTTGTATGTGCGTGCGTGTGTGTGTATGCGCGCACGCGCGTGTGGGCGTATGCGCGCACGCGCGTGT
>NW_014623753.1:0-259 GCF_000485595.1 Priapulus caudatus | reverse complement strand
GATGCTTTTAGGCACCGGTAGTAGAGAAGGTTAAAAAATCACACATCTCAGCGTAGCTGGCGCTGTCTAAAAATACGTCTGCTGCCGTTTACGTCTCCTGAATCGGCAGTGACCCACTAGAAGTGACCCACGTAAGATTAGTCTTTACCAAAATATTAATTTAATGCATCCAATCGTAAATTTTTGTGATTATAATTACATTTATGTAGTGTACCTGTATATTATTTAAAATTTATATATATATATATATATATATATA
>NW_014623752.1:0-259 GCF_000485595.1 Priapulus caudatus | reverse complement strand
CATAGGAACCATTGCTGGAAAGTTGAAGGGTGTTATGCCAACGCAAACCCCAAGAGATTGCCGCATCGAGTGACTATCGACATTCGTTCCAACATTTTCGGAAAAACTCCCTGTTAGCAAATGCGGAGCACCACATGCAAATTCTGCAACCTCAATACCACGAATAACTGAACCTCGCGCATCACTGAGGACTTTACCGTGTTCAGCCGAAACAAGCCCAGCAAGTTCATCAAGGTTTTCCTCCATCAGTGCTTTGAAC
>NW_014623750.1:0-259 GCF_000485595.1 Priapulus caudatus | reverse complement strand
ATTAACAGCTGCAGGAACAGCCTCTGCCAGCAACGCAAAAAAGCTTTTTGTTGCATCAACGGTGAATGCTTTAGAAAAATGATAATGGCTGGTGTTATTAGAAGAATAGCTGTCTAAAATTGTCCAATGCGTTGCTTTAGAAGGCATAGAAGCGGTTACCTGAAGATTATTGTTGCCATCCCATTACGTGTTGCTTGCATTGCTTTTACTTCACTTTCGTAGCCGCAAGGCAGCGGAAGCCATGCTATTTATCACCTTA
>NW_014623749.1:0-259 GCF_000485595.1 Priapulus caudatus | reverse complement strand
ACACACACACACACACACACACATACACACACACACACACACACACACACACACACACTCGCCCTCGCGCACACGCATGCAGTATCTATGTGTGACGATTGCGCGTGGCTCTGCGACCACGTCTGTGTGCGTAATCAAGCGTACAGATAATATAAGCGCAACATCATTATACATATACATATATAACACTCACCCTGTTGTCGCTTGCTTTTATAAACATGCATATATATATATATATATATACACATAGGCCTATATA
>NW_014623748.1:0-259 GCF_000485595.1 Priapulus caudatus | reverse complement strand
GAGAGAGAGATCGTGTTGAGCGACATATGAATCTACATGGCAAGTAGGTTTTTAAACAAGGATTTAAAATAGGAAGAGCAAAAGGACAGAGATTTCTGTCTGGCTGTTCCCATCTACGTATCCGTTTATATTTTGCAGCAGATACCTCTAGCGCGACCATCAGGTTAAAGCGTGCAGGATGCGCTTTTCATCATCTGCAGGGGCGGATCTAGGGGGGGTCCGGGGGGTCCGGAAATTTAATTTCAAAGTGCCCTAAAAA
>NW_014623747.1:0-259 GCF_000485595.1 Priapulus caudatus | reverse complement strand
TTTATTGAGGTCACATTACTTCCCTATTATCTAATCCTGATTACATTCATTGACAACATCGCCCGCGCGTACACAACATTTTCACCCTTCATGACTGTCAGTGTGTCTTCTTACAGCTAGTCACAGTGAATGAGCAAGAGAGACTTCTATCTCTCCTCCCCTTGCCCCTCCCCCTCCTCTTCCCTCCCCCTGCCCTTGCCCTCCCCCACCCGCCCTCCTGCCCCTTCACCGCCCTCCTCTCCCTGCCCCTCCCTCACCG
>NW_014623746.1:0-259 GCF_000485595.1 Priapulus caudatus | reverse complement strand
TTCTCCTCTTCCTTCTCCTTCTCCGCCGCCTCCTCCTCCTCCTCCTCCTCCTCTTCCTCCTCCTTCGCCTCCTTCTTCTCTTCCTCTACTTTCTCCTCCGCCTCCTCCGCTTCCTCCTCCTCCTCCTCCTCTTCCTCATCCCTCTCCTCTTCCTCCTTTTCTTCTTCCTCCCCCTTCTCTTCCTTCTTCCCTTCCTCTTCCTCCTCCTCCTCCTCCTCTCTCTCTCTCTCTCTCTCTCTCTCTCTCTCTCTCTCTCTCT
>NW_014623745.1:0-259 GCF_000485595.1 Priapulus caudatus | reverse complement strand
TATCTACTCCTGATATATATATTATTATATATATATATATATAGATACATATATAACAAGAGTGCATAATAGAGATACATATATATGTATATATACATGTATGTATATATACATACATATGTACATGTATACATATATACATACATATATACATATATACATATATATGTATATACATACATATATGTACATATACATGTATATGATATAATAACATATATATAATATATAATAGATATATATACATATAATATTATCT
>NW_014623744.1:0-259 GCF_000485595.1 Priapulus caudatus | reverse complement strand
TCTCAGTTCCATGTCACGCTTACTCACCGCATCTCAGTTCCATGTTACGCTTACTCACCGTGTCTCAGTTCCGTATCACACTTACTCACCGCGTCTCAGTTCCATGTCACGCTTACTCACCACATCTCAGTTTCATGTTACGCTTACTCACCGTGTCTCAGTTCCGTGTCACGCTTACTCACCGTGTCTCAGTTCCATGTCACGCTTACTCACCGTGTCTCAGTTCCATGTCACGCTTACTCACCGCATCTCAGTTCCA
>NW_014623743.1:0-260 GCF_000485595.1 Priapulus caudatus | reverse complement strand
CTCTCACCTGTGTATGTGTCTCTCTCACCTGTGTATATGTCTCTCTCACCTGTGTATGTGCCGTCTCTCACCTGTCGTAATGTGGCCTCTCTCACCTGTGTATATGTCTCTCTCACCTGTGTATATGTCTCTCTCACCTGTGTATATGCCTCTCTCACCTGTGTATGTATCTCTCTCACCTGTGTATATATCTCTCTCACCTGTGTATATGCCTCTACTCACCTGTGTATATGTCTCTCTCACCTGTGTATGTATCTCTC
>NW_014623742.1:0-260 GCF_000485595.1 Priapulus caudatus | reverse complement strand
GAGAGAGAGAGAGAGAGAGAGAGAGAGAGAGAAAGAGGGAGAAAGAGGTTGGGGAGATAGAGAACTTGTGTGTGTGCATGTGTGAACATGAGAGGAACAGTGGGAGAGAATTCCATACAGGTGTTGTGTCCGTCAGTCGTTGGTTTCTATTCGCGACTCATTATTGCGCGTGTCACCGCCGTCACCAGCAAGTGGCTGCGTGTGCGTGTGTGCGTGTGTGCGTGCGTGCGTGTGTGTGTGTGTGTATGTGTGTGCGTGTG
>NW_014623741.1:0-260 GCF_000485595.1 Priapulus caudatus | reverse complement strand
TGGTGTAGTGGTGTTGTAGTGGTGGTGTAGTGGTGGTGTAGTGGTGGTGGTGGTGGTGTGTGGGGCGGTGTGTGGGGCGGTGTGTGGGGCGGTGTGTGGGACGGTGTGTGAGGCGGTGTGTGGGACGGTGTGTGGGGCGGTGTGTGGGGCGGTGTGTGGGGCGGTGTGTGGGGCGATGTTTGGGGTGGTGGTGGTGGGGCGATGTGTGGGCAGTCTGTGGGGCGGTGTGTGGGGCGGTGTGTGTGGCGGTGTGTGGGCGG
>NW_014623740.1:0-260 GCF_000485595.1 Priapulus caudatus | reverse complement strand
ATATATATATATATAACCAAAATTCAGGTAAATAAAAATAACCGTTGTAATGCAAATAAGTATCTTCTTCCACTAGCCAATCAGGGCTGAACGAAAGGCGGGTTAATGACAGATCTGGAGTAGTACGTGGCCAAAAACTTCGTAGCTCAAATATATAATAAAGTCCTCCAAATAATACTATATACAGTGGACCCCAGGGATACAAATTTAATTCGTTCCACAGATTTGTTCGCATCTCGAAAATTCGTATCTTGAACCCT
>NW_014623739.1:0-260 GCF_000485595.1 Priapulus caudatus | reverse complement strand
ACTAATATTGTAAATCTCCAAATTTTCGACTAAACCGTTTGCATATTTGTACATTGCAATAGTTTTACGCAAAGATTGAATACTGTGCCAAAGACAACACAATGTATGTACTTTTTGGTTATCCAATTGTTTATAGTATGTATAATGGTTGTGACATCGTGGAGAAGTTCTGATATCACAATATCTGGCGATTATATATGGAATAAAAACAAATTAAAACTCCTGTCCATCCGACATCAACATTCATACAGTCACACGAT
>NW_014623738.1:0-260 GCF_000485595.1 Priapulus caudatus | reverse complement strand
CCCTCCTCCACCGCTCGCCGTCCGCAATCTAATGTATTTTTTAATCTCCCGCTCGACCTAATGCCATCTGTGGACCAGACCCACATTTCAGATGACATTAATCTGGCGTCTGCTTGCTTGCTGCTTGCTGGGAGGCCGTAAACACTCTCCCACCCGCTCCCCCTATGTCTCCTTCTTCACTTCCCTTCTCACTCCCCCTCTCTCTCCATGTCCCCTCCGTCTCTCATCCTCTCTCTCTCTTTCTCTCTCTCTCTCTGTCT
>NW_014623737.1:0-260 GCF_000485595.1 Priapulus caudatus | reverse complement strand
CGCAGTAATATGTGTGTCTGCGTGCGCGCGTGCGTGCGTGCGTGCGCACGCGTGTATAATAACTAGTCCACGAGAATACTAAAATTTTGTGTGTGCAGTGTGTGTGTGTGTGTGCACGTGTGTGTGCGTGCGTGTGCGTGCGAGCGTGCGTGTGTGCGTGTGTCGGGGGTCTAACAAAATATATGTGATACAAAACAAATGTGTTATTTTTGAACAACAAAAACACATAAGTTTTTTCAACCTTTCTTTATGTTATATAT
>NW_014623736.1:0-260 GCF_000485595.1 Priapulus caudatus | reverse complement strand
TGGCCTTTAGCAACAACTAATAACAATGCAGAACTACCAACAATGCAGCATGGTTTAGCAACAACTGATAACAATGCAGCATGGTTTAGCAACAACTGATAACAATGCAGCATGGTTTAGCAACAACTGCCAACAATGCAGCATGGTTTAGCAACAACTGTCAACAATGCAGCATGGTTTAGCAACAACTACCAACAATGCAGCATGGCTTAGCAACGAAGCACTGCCACTATTCCTCTGCCAACGATTCTTTCTAGTAG
>NW_014623734.1:0-260 GCF_000485595.1 Priapulus caudatus | reverse complement strand
ACACACACACACACACACACACACACACACACACACACACACACACACACACACACACACACACACACACACACACACACCTGCGCGCGTTAACACCACCGCTCGCTGCTTTATTGCGCCACAGTCCTAATCATCTGTCATGAGCGTGTAGCAGCAGTAGCAGCAGCAGCAGCAGTAGCAGCATCAGTAGCGGCAGCAGCAGCAGCAGCAGCAGCAGCAGCAGTAGCAGTAGCAGCATCGGCAACAGCAGCAGCAGCAGT
>NW_014623733.1:0-260 GCF_000485595.1 Priapulus caudatus | reverse complement strand
TCTATCTACCCACTATATATCCTCCTCTCTCTCTCTCTCTCTTTCTCTCTCTATCTCTATCTCTATCTCTATCTCTCTCTTTATGTCTGTCAGTCACCCACGCTTTCTCTTGCACTTTCTCTCTGTCTCCCTTTCTTTTTTTCCGGTCCCTCTATCTTTCTGTCTCTACGTGTTTGATTTAAGTGCGTTTAATTGGTGTGTATATACGTATATTTTATACTATATGCGCGAGGACGCGAGAACGTGCGTGAGAGAGAGCG
>NW_014623732.1:0-260 GCF_000485595.1 Priapulus caudatus | reverse complement strand
TGTTGCTGATGATAGCGCGCTAGTCCCGCGCTAATGGTGGTTTTACCCTGCCCCGATGCAGGTGCTGAAATAAACACAGCGGGGCAGCACGCAACAAACCAACTCACCATTCAATGCCTTTTTGTGCTTTAACACCTTCACGAAACGCATGTTTTTCATCCATCACTACACTGACAGTATCGGCGATGTCTTTGAGTTCTTTTTTCGCGCCACGTCCTGTAATGACAAGGTTTTGCATCGCAGGGCGGTTCTTAATCGCC
>NW_014623731.1:0-260 GCF_000485595.1 Priapulus caudatus | reverse complement strand
GCACACGCACACGCACACGCACACGCACACGCACACGCAGTCGCACACACAGTGACACACTCACACGCATACGCACACGCACACACAAACACGCACGCGCGCACACGCACGCACGCACATGCTGCACACACGCACACGCACACACAGTGACACACTCGGACGCACACGCACACGCAAACACGCACGCACACGCACATGCACGCACACGCACTCACATGCACACGCACACGTACACGTACACACAGTGGCACACTCACACG
>NW_014623730.1:0-260 GCF_000485595.1 Priapulus caudatus | reverse complement strand
ACACACACACACACACACACACACACACACACACACACACACACACACACACACACACACACACACACACTCTCTCTCTCTCTCTCTCTCTCTCTCTCTCTCTCCACACACACACAACACACACACACATGAACACAGCACACGCACACGCACACACACACACACAGACACTCTCTCTCTCTCTCTCACACACACACACACACACACACACATGCACACACACACACACGCACGCACGCGCACACGCACACACACACTCC
>NW_014623729.1:0-260 GCF_000485595.1 Priapulus caudatus | reverse complement strand
TGCTCCCAGTGAGAGCGCAGACTTAATCATTCAGTGAGCCGCCGCAATATTGACATGAATTATCAGCTCGGCGCATTCCTGGCGTGTGGCTGTGTCCTCCCGCCGTATACGTACGTACGCACCCACCCACCCACGTACTCACCCACGTACGCACCCACCCACCCACGTACTTACCCACGTACGCACCCACCCACCCACGTGCTCACCCACGTTCGCACCCACCCACCAACGTACGCACCCACGTACGCACCCACCCACCC
>NW_014623728.1:0-260 GCF_000485595.1 Priapulus caudatus | reverse complement strand
TATATATATATATATATATATATATATAGTCGTTATTACGTGTAAACGTATAAGCTTCCGACAAGATAACTACACGGTAAGTGCGGCTGTGTGTACATATGAGTCACTGTATCACACGTGTCTGTGTCTGTACGGGCACAAAGAAAGATACCATCTATTGCCCAGAGAATACTGATCCAGACGGCTATCAAGACAGAGCGAATAGCTTTGTATGTGGGCGCGTCATAGCATCAGGAGGGCATAATAGAGATCTATTATCT
>NW_014623727.1:0-260 GCF_000485595.1 Priapulus caudatus | reverse complement strand
ATCTCCTCCAGCCCTCCTCTCCTCTCTCCTCATCCCCCTCTCCCCTCCCCAATTACCAGTCTTCTCTCCTCTCCCCTCAGCCTCGCCTCCCTCCCCTCAGTTAGTCCTCTTTCCTCGTTCTTCAGCCCACTCGCTTCTCCCACATCCCCTCCTTCCCTCCCTGCATCCAACTCCCCTCTCCCCTCTCTCCTCCCCGGCCCCCCAGAGACACGACAAGGATGGTCATATCCTACGCGACAACGCGTCATTCCCATTCTTTC
>NW_014623726.1:0-260 GCF_000485595.1 Priapulus caudatus | reverse complement strand
ATCGTTTCTGACATTATATTTCAATAATATATATTCGCTCCTGTTTCAATCATGTCTCTGTACTAGAAAGCGATAAAAAAATGCTTACATTTGACACAAATGCGTGGCAAGCACCTTTATGCCCCCCGATGTTCCCCTGTGCTGTTCTCAGCGACGTCCGAACCTCAGGAATGGCAGGTCTCTTTTATCGACTGTTTCTGTAATAAATTATACATTTATGCGTAGATGATCGTGCATGTATAATATGTATGTACGTATGC
>NW_014623725.1:0-260 GCF_000485595.1 Priapulus caudatus | reverse complement strand
TTGGAATCTGCTGTCATTATCTCGTCACCCGATACACGTGAGGGTAATACCGCCGTTGATGAGGATAAATCAGCTGGGGTCACTAAATGGTGGAAAGCCAATGTGGGTTCTCAAGACGAGCAGAGTTATACCAAAAACTTGATTGAGCGTTTTGATAAAGATGACAGCCTTAAAATTTTGATTGTTGTAGATAAGCTGCTTACAGGCTTTGATGAGCCTAAAAATACCGTGCTGTATATCGATAAGCCTTTAAAAGAACA
>NW_014623724.1:0-260 GCF_000485595.1 Priapulus caudatus | reverse complement strand
GCCCGGCAGGATGCCGGACCACGGCATGATCTGCTGCTTCACATCGACCCCGATCTTCTTTCGCACCAGTGCGAGCAGTTCGTTGTCGTAGCCGGTGTTCTTGCCGTTGTCGACGAACTCGAACGGATTGTAGTCATCCTCGGTCGCGACGCTCAGATAGCCGCGCGCCTTGATTTCCTCGACGCTGGCCCCGTAGCTCGCATGGCTGATGCTGAAGGTGGCGACGAATGCGAGCGCGCAGGTGCGCAAAAGCATGACAG
>NW_014623723.1:0-260 GCF_000485595.1 Priapulus caudatus | reverse complement strand
TATGTGTATGTGTCTGTGTATATGTGTATGTGTGATGTGTGTATGTGCTGTGTGTATGTGTATGTGCTGTGTATATGTGTATGTGCTGTGTATATGTGTATGTGTGATGGGTGTATGTGTATGTGTGATGGGTGTATGTGCTGTGTATATGTGTATGTGTGATGGGTGTATGTGCTGTGTGTATGTGTATGTGCTGTGTATATGTGTATGTGCTGTGTATATGTGTATGTGTGATGGGTGTATGTGCTGTGTATATGTGT
>NW_014623722.1:0-260 GCF_000485595.1 Priapulus caudatus | reverse complement strand
CATACACACTCACGCGCGTGATGTACGCTTACACGAACACACGCACGCACGCATACAACACTCACGCGCGTGATGTACGCTTACACGAACACACGCACGCACACATACAACACTCACGCGCGTGATGTACGCTTACACGATCACACGCACGCACGCATACAACACTCACGCACGCACGCATACAACACTCACCGCACGCACGCATACAACACTCACGCGCGTGATCTACGCTTACACGAACACACGCACGCACGCATACA
>NW_014623721.1:0-260 GCF_000485595.1 Priapulus caudatus | reverse complement strand
CCCCCCACTATTCCGCCACACTCGCCCCACTATTCCGCCACACTCCCCCACTATTCCGCCACACTCCCCCCACTATTCCGCCACACTCCCCCCACTATTCCGCCACACTCGCCCACTATTCCGCCACACTCCCCCACTATTGCGCCACACTCGACCCCAATATTCCACCACACTCCCCCCACTCTTCCGCCACACTCCCCCCACTATTCCGCCACACTCCCCCACTATTCCGCCACACTCGCCCCCACTATTCCGCCACA
>NW_014623720.1:0-260 GCF_000485595.1 Priapulus caudatus | reverse complement strand
CCTGCATACATCTATCAGTCATGCACCCTCTCTCTCCCCGTGTACATCTATCAGTCGTGCACCCTCTCTCACCGCATATATCTATCAGTCATGCACCTTCTCTACCCGCATATATCTATCAGTCATGCACCTTCTCTCTCCCCGCATATATCCTATTAGTCGTGCACCTTCACTCTTCCCGCATATATCTATCAGTCATGCACTCTCTCTCTACCTGCATACATCTATCAGTCATGCACCCTCTCTCTCCCCGTGTATAT
>NW_014623718.1:0-260 GCF_000485595.1 Priapulus caudatus | reverse complement strand
TTTTGACCCCCAGCTTCGGCATCCCAACTCGTTTTGACGATTGCGATTCACATTCACCTATGCGAACCGCATGCTTGCGGCAGCGATCTGCGGGCTATAGTACTAGAGCTAGCGCCATTCCAACAACCACGCTGAATCGTTTCTCAGAATTTTAGGAACGAGTGCGAAACTAGAACACTGAGAAGTGCTGCCCTCTATACCGATCAGATGCAGCTAAACACAAACGAGAACAGACCACTATTAAATTCTCCATAGAATCC
>NW_014623717.1:0-260 GCF_000485595.1 Priapulus caudatus | reverse complement strand
TGCACTACTGCACTATGCGCTATGCGCTATGCACTATGCACAATGCACAATGCATTATACACTATACACTATGCAGTATGCACTATGCACCATGCATTATGCACTATGCACAATGCACCATGCACTATGCAGTATGAACTATGCACTATGCACTATGCACTATTCACTATGCAGTATGCACTATGCACCATGCACTATGCACTATGCACTATGCACTATGCACTATGCACTATGCACTATGCACTATGCACTATGCACTA
>NW_014623716.1:0-260 GCF_000485595.1 Priapulus caudatus | reverse complement strand
CCGCGCACACGTACACGCGTGTGTGTGCATGGTGCGTGTAGGGGGCCGCGCACACGTACACGCGCGTATGTGCATGATGCGTGTATGGGCCGCGCACACGTACACGCGTGTGTGTGCATGATGCGTGTATGGGCCGCGCACACGTACACGCGCGTATGTGCATGATGCGTGTATGGGCCGCGCACACGTACACGCGTGTGTGTGCATGGTGCGTGTAGGGGTCGCGCACACGTACACGCGCGTATGCGCATGATGCGTGT
>NW_014623715.1:0-260 GCF_000485595.1 Priapulus caudatus | reverse complement strand
CGTTAAAGGCGAACAAGGTCATCATGAAGAAGGGTATTGGTTCCAGTGCTGAGAACACGGAGCCTAACCATTGCCAGTAGTCCGGTGCACCGATCCAGAAGAAGTGATGACCCGTACCAATGATGCCAGAGATTAACGCCATAGCAATAATGATATATAACCATTTCTCAATTACTTCACGGTCAACACCAGTGACTTTAATCAGCACGTAGGCCAGTAAGGACGCCATGATTAATTCCCACACGCCTTCTACCCAGAGA
>NW_014623714.1:0-260 GCF_000485595.1 Priapulus caudatus | reverse complement strand
TGTGTGTGTGTGTGTGCGTGTGTGCGAGGGGAGAGGAGGGGAGGGGGGATCAATGGGTGAGCGGGAGAGCGTGTGTGTGTAATGTAGGTCTTCACACTATATGTCGCATATTTCAACACGGCGTCACGCTCATACACTAACAGCAGCTGTTATTACTGTCAACATCTCCGCCTCTGCAGCTCTGATGTATGAAAGCACGCACGTACCACGTACCACACGATTGATCTCTGATCGTCTCTCTCTCTCTCTCTCTCTCTCTC
>NW_014623713.1:0-260 GCF_000485595.1 Priapulus caudatus | reverse complement strand
CCGCACGCGCTGCGTCACGAGTGTTCGCACTGGTCCGTGGAAAACCAGGAACGTCCGCACGTCACGCGTGTTCGCACGGGTCGTGGAAAACATGAAACGTCCGCTCCCACCGCGTCACGCGTGTTCGCACTGGTCTGTGGAAAACTAGAAACGTCCGCACGCGCCGCATCACGAGTGTTCGCACGGGTCCGTGCAAAACCAGAAACGTCCGCACGCGCCGCTTCACGCGTTTTTGACGGGTCCGTGGAAAACATGGAACA
>NW_014623712.1:0-260 GCF_000485595.1 Priapulus caudatus | reverse complement strand
AATTTCATGTCCATTAAAGGTGCAGCAACCCACAATTACCAAAGTAACCCTCTGTGTCAGGATAGTTGTCGCCTCTTTTGAAAATAACTAGACAGAGGGCGTAGTGAGTGAAGAATGAAGCATTGTTCAAAAGAGCAAAGAGAAGCCGTTGTTAATCAATATTTAAATAGCGGTTTATCACTAAGGGCGTTCGCTGATAAGCAAGGGGTTTCCAAATCAACGCTGTATACTTGGAGTAGAAAATTAGATCTAAATAACAA
>NW_014623711.1:0-260 GCF_000485595.1 Priapulus caudatus | reverse complement strand
ACGATTGCTGCCGCTGCGTTTGCTGTTGGAATGTGGGAATGTGGGGGGCGTTGTGACTCGCGAGGAGATTGGAAATCGACGCAACCATAGACGATAGACGAGCTAATCATCAACGGGCGGGTGCTATTGTTAAACCTGTATGCTGTAGCGCTGGCTGAGCCGCAGAGCTGCTGCTGATTGCGGTTTGTATAACGCGTGTATAAACAATACGTACTGTTACGTGCAATACGTGCGTACAATATACGTGCTGTTAGGCTCCT
>NW_014623710.1:0-260 GCF_000485595.1 Priapulus caudatus | reverse complement strand
CATTTTATTCAGTTTTAATAATTAAAAATTTTTACATTAAAAAAAATTGTTTGTTTAATTAAACAAACATTTTGTTCCTGCTTCAAAGGGCACAACGCACATCTTTCGGACATGGTTCGTAAATAAAATATTTTAAGAAAATAAAATATTTTCCCTACCTATACCTACCTACCCTATTTTTTTCGGCACGTAACTGTAACCGCGCATATATTTTGTTTTGCCTAATACATGTTCCACCAGCACATTAACAAAACACTCGC
>NW_014623709.1:0-260 GCF_000485595.1 Priapulus caudatus | reverse complement strand
TCTGTGTATCACCCGTGATCACGGGCAGCAGGGTTAGCAGAGCAAAGATATATCGTATGTTGGACTTAAGTCGTATATATATATATATATAAATATATATATAAACGCGAAGATGGGCGAGGGGGGGTCAGTGGCAAAGGGTTCAATAGGCGTGTATTTATTCACATATTCATCATGACTCACGCGTTTTTGCGTGAGTCTGCGTGCGATTTGACGTGCGACTTAAAGGCCGGCGCACACCAGCCGATTTATCACGCGAT
>NW_014623708.1:0-260 GCF_000485595.1 Priapulus caudatus | reverse complement strand
AGGAGAGGGAGAAGGGGAAGGGTGGGTGAAGAGAGGGAGACGGTAGGGGAACAGTAGAGGGATGAAATGTTAGTGAGAGTTGACGATGCGAGTGAGTGCTCAGCCTCCCTGTGTGTGGGTGGAACTGGGGAAGGGGGAGGTGGGGAGGAGGTGAAGAAGGGGGTGGAGGAGGAGGAGCAGGGAGGAGGTGGGGACAGGGGTAGGGGAAGAAGAGGAGTAGGGAGGAGGTGGGGACAGGGGAAGGGGAAGGGGAGGACCGA
>NW_014623707.1:0-260 GCF_000485595.1 Priapulus caudatus | reverse complement strand
GCCAGTCAAAAACCGGTTTGAGGCCGTCTCGTCCCATTTCAGCCGGTCTGGTAGGGTTTGAGCTGGTCAAAACCGGTTTGAGCCTGTCTGGTCCGGTTTCAGACGGTCTGGTCGGGTTTGAGCCGTTCAAAACCGGTTTGAGCCGGTGTGGTCCTGTTTGAGTCTGGTTTGAGCTGGTCAATTTCGGTTTGTGTTGCTCTCGTCCGATTTGAGCCGGTCAAAACCGGTTTGAGCTGGTCTGGTCCGGTTTGGTCCGGTTT
>NW_014623706.1:0-260 GCF_000485595.1 Priapulus caudatus | reverse complement strand
CCGCTGTCAGCTCGCCGTGACCTAGGTGGCGCCACGGGGGACTCGTCGGTTGGCGCGCACTTCTTTTTCGTTTTTGTTTTGTTCGGTTTCGTCCGATCGGAGGCGATTTTTGTTCCGCGGGGAAACCGGGGGGGAGGGGGCGATGATGGCCACCCGGCACCAAGACAAGACATCGCATCCCGTGCGCGAGATATATG
The DNA here is from genome assembly GCF_000485595.1 of Priapulus caudatus. Taxonomy (NCBI): domain Eukaryota; kingdom Metazoa; phylum Priapulida; class Priapulimorpha; order Priapulimorphida; family Priapulidae; genus Priapulus; species Priapulus caudatus. The sequence goes on along the minus strand of NW_014623706.1, from coordinate 63 downwards.
TGACGTCATCGCATCACGGGTCACGTGCGTCTTCTTTATATGCTCTTGATACATACATACATA
>NW_014623705.1:0-260 GCF_000485595.1 Priapulus caudatus | reverse complement strand
CTATACTACTACTACTACTACTACTACTACCACTACTACTACTACTACTACGACTGCCTGGCCCTGCAACGCCTTGCTTAGTTAGGGTGCTTGGTCTGGACATATAGTTATTGTGATATTAAATTTTGTTATTGCACTTATGTTTGATTAGTTCATCTTACTGAAGATTATATTTAGGGCCTATTAGTAGCGCTCATAGGGTCTATGTCCCCCAGGGTACTGCCGGAACGGGTCCTGGGTACGGTCCGGTATACCGGAAC
>NW_014623704.1:0-260 GCF_000485595.1 Priapulus caudatus | reverse complement strand
ATCGTAAATTTCAGTAATCGTGCCTATGGTAGAGCGCGGATTATGCGAAGTGGTTTTTGCTCGATAGAAATCGCCGGCGACAAACCTTCAATGGTGTCGACATCGGGTTTTTCCATCATCGAAAGGAACTGACGCGCGTAAGTCGATAACGACTGCACATAACGGCGTTGGCCTTCAGCAAAAATAGTATCGAAAGCCAGAGAAGATTTCCCCGAGCCAGATAAACCAGTAATCACAATTAATTTATCGCGAGGAATATC
>NW_014623703.1:0-260 GCF_000485595.1 Priapulus caudatus | reverse complement strand
GTACAGCACACCTGTGCACCGCACCTGTACACCGCACCTGTACACCGCACCTGTACACCGCACCTGTACTCCACACCTGTACACCACACCTGTACACCACACCTGTACACCACACCTGTACACCACACCTGTACTCCACACCTGTACACCACACCTGTACACCACACCTGTACACCACACCTGTACACCACACCTGTACACCACACCTGTACACGCGGAATGACCCCCCCCCTCGCACCAACCTTACCACGACACACCCA
>NW_014623702.1:0-260 GCF_000485595.1 Priapulus caudatus | reverse complement strand
GAGAGGAGGAGAGAGAGAGAGAGCGAGAGAGGCAGAGCGATAGCTAATGAACCCTTACATAGGGAACACGGCGGCAGCGCAATATGCACGCGGCTACGTGAAGATCCTCTCGTTAATGAGAATATTTCTTGATTAATGACGGCGAACGATGCAATATTGTCTTGGATATAATATTTATAATATTTATCGCAAGCTGAGATAAATAATCTGCTATGTACGTAACAAGCACAGGAGCAGCAGCCCATAATATATATATATAT
>NW_014623701.1:0-260 GCF_000485595.1 Priapulus caudatus | reverse complement strand
CTCTCTCTCTCTCTCTCTCTCTCTCTCTCTCTCTCTCTCTCTCTCTCTTTCTATGTGCGCGTGAGTGTGCGCGTGTGTTGTGTGTGTGTATGAGTCTGTCTGTCTGTCTGTGTTTCTGTCTCTCTCTCTCTCTCTCACTATTCACTACCGTCGTTCATACATAATCACCCGGTGCAGTATGCGAACACAATCTACATACATAACCCTGCGATTGTTGTGTGCATGTGTGTGTGTGTATGTGTGTGTGTGTGCGTGTGCGT
>NW_014623700.1:0-260 GCF_000485595.1 Priapulus caudatus | reverse complement strand
GGAACAGTTTTGACCTAGGAAGGCCATCTTGGCATTACATTCTCGTGTGGCCCGAGATACTGTCTGCATAGCACGCTGCATCATTTTGGCATGGTTTGGTGCTAACAATCGCATGGATCTTCAATAGGAACAGTTTTGACCTAGGAAAACCATCTTGGCATTCACACGAGAATGTGCCCGAGATACTGTCTGCATAACACGCTGCATTATTTTGGCACGGATTGTTATTACCAAAGCATGGATCTTCTATGGAACAGTTT
>NW_014623699.1:0-260 GCF_000485595.1 Priapulus caudatus | reverse complement strand
TGTTGGGTTGAAAAGGTGGAGGGGTTAGAGTTAGGTTTGGGGGAGGGTTAGAGTTGGATGAGAGTGTAGGGAGGTAGGGGAGTGGGGAATAGAGTTTGGATGAAGTCGCCAATGTACATTTGTGGTCTGATTAGAGTTGAATAGTCAGATACGTTGGTAAACAGTGGTTTTGGTTACATTTATGCCAAGTCGTGGATTAGAGCTATCCCTTAATCCAAACTAGACGTGTCGAAGTTGAGACCACACGTGCCGCCTCCCCC
>NW_014623698.1:0-260 GCF_000485595.1 Priapulus caudatus | reverse complement strand
CACACACACACACACACACACACACACACACACACACACATATATATGCATATGCCTAGGCTATGCCACATATATATATGTATGCCCGCAGACTCCCGCATGCACACCAACTACTGTCTCAATGGCCTGCTTTCTTCCACGCAGGTGATCATCCAGGTAGAAACCCGTCAACGTCGGCAGCAGCAGCAGCGTCGTCGTGGCAGACGATCAGTGAGCGCGCCCAGGGAAACATGGCCGCCAGCGATACACGCGTTGGTGAG
>NW_014623697.1:0-260 GCF_000485595.1 Priapulus caudatus | reverse complement strand
GGGGCAAGTGTTGACAGACGGCAGATGAGGGTGGCCCAACAAACGCTCGCGCTATAAAAATCCGAGCAAATGTTGACACGTTGCTTGCTGCTTGTAAGTGTGTGCACCTGTGTTGCGGCGGTGAGGGTGGGTGTGGGTGACCAAATAATCTTACGGTGCTAGGCCTGGTTCTGAGCGTTGCCGTGGCATGTGGCGACATTTTTGTTTTCTACGGGGTTTTCGCCTTTACTGCCTGGCGGTAAATTTGCACCTGGATCGTG
>NW_014623696.1:0-260 GCF_000485595.1 Priapulus caudatus | reverse complement strand
TTGCGACCGTTTTCGTTTCGTCTGCAATCGAATACGGAAAACTTCGACTGACGGGATTTTAGTTTTTTCCCCACGGATATTTTCGGTTTGTGTTCCAAGTTGGCAGCAGCACGTCCGCGAGTGCGTGCGTGCGTGTGCGTGAGTGAGTGTTAGTGTGTGACATACGATCGCCGCGGCTGTGACGGCCTAACGCCAGGTGACCTGAGCATCGGATCGACCGCTGGATTGCCGTCCGACCAGGCACTACCTTATAATTCCGT
>NW_014623695.1:0-260 GCF_000485595.1 Priapulus caudatus | reverse complement strand
TCATATTTTATCTCCACATTTAGTTAACCAATCTATCTTCATAAAAACAACAATTCTGTTCTCCACGCCCCATAATCGTCGTCCACGCCTCAGAATCATACCATAGAGATAACGATAACCGTCACATTGTCATGCCCACCATGCTTCAATGCGGCATCGATCAGGGAATCAGCAACTTCCTGATCATCAAATTTAAGCTCATGAGCTAGCCGCAGAATATCGGTCATCTGATTATCACCAACTTCATCAGAGAGACCGTC
>NW_014623694.1:0-260 GCF_000485595.1 Priapulus caudatus | reverse complement strand
CACACACACACACACACACACACGCACACATACATACACGCACGCACACACAGACACAGACACACACATACATACACACATACACACACATACACACACATACATACACACACACGCACACACACGCACACACACACACACACACACAGACACACACATACACACACAGACACACACACACGCACACATACACAGACACGCACGCACACACAGACACACACACATACACACACACACACACACACACGACACACACACAC
>NW_014623693.1:0-260 GCF_000485595.1 Priapulus caudatus | reverse complement strand
ATATATATACATATATATATAATATGTAAGCATCTTGCGTGGGAGCACCCGGGTAAAGATGACGACGACCATGATGATGATGATGATGATGACGATGATGATGATGGGATGTGGGCAGTTATTGAGGCGGCCGTGTAGCCTGCTATTGTGATCCAAGCATTCCCATGCAGTACGTGTGTATGTAGACGAGCGTGTATTGTGTATGTGCCCTCTTCCTCCTGTTTAGCCCTTCATGTTAGATTATTGATAGATTTATTACG
>NW_014623692.1:0-260 GCF_000485595.1 Priapulus caudatus | reverse complement strand
TTATCTGTCTGTCTGTCTGTCTCTCTGTCTTTCACCCTCTCTCTATATATATCTATCTATATCTATATATCTATCTAACTATCTAACTATCACCTCTATCTAACTATCTAACTATCACCTCTATCTAACTATCTAACTATCACCTCTATCTAACTATCTAACTATCTATCTATCGATCGATCGATCTATTGATCATTTTTTCTCACTCCACTCTCACCCCGTCGTTCTCCTGCTACCTGTTCCCACCTCCTTCTCCCCAT
>NW_014623691.1:0-260 GCF_000485595.1 Priapulus caudatus | reverse complement strand
AGTCTATCAGATAGTCCCGCATCGTTGCCCACGTATAGAGGCATGCAGCTAGATGTAACCGACTACGTATGTACGTGCGCGCGTGCGTGCGTGCGTGCGTGCGTGCGTGCTTGCGTGCGTGCGTGCTTGCGTGCGTGCGTGCTTTCGTGCGTGCGTGCGTGCGGGCGGGCGTGTGTCGCAGGGTCACCTGGCTAGCTTGTCACTACCTTACGTCTGACTGATGGGTCGTATAAATGCAGTCACGTGTCGCCGCTGAATTT
>NW_014623690.1:0-260 GCF_000485595.1 Priapulus caudatus | reverse complement strand
TCCTCCTCTCTCTCTTCCCCCCCCCCTCTGTCTGTCTCTCCCTCGCTCTCTTTCCCCGTCTCTCTTACTGTGTGCCTGGTTGTCTTTCATTCCCTCACGCTCTTATTCTACATCTCTATTTCCCTCTCGTTTGGTGCTGCTGCTGCTGCTGCTGCCGCTGCCATTACTGCTGCTGCTGTTACTGTTGCTGCTGTTGCTGTTACTGCTGCTGTTACTGCTGCTGCTACTGCTGCTACTGCTGCTGCTACTGCTGCTACTGC
>NW_014623689.1:0-260 GCF_000485595.1 Priapulus caudatus | reverse complement strand
GGTTATAATGGTTATAATGGTTATAATAACCCATGGGTTATTATCTTACTCTTGATTATACCTATATAATTATATGAACTAAACGGATGTCAAATAAATTCTTCACCTTCTCCACCAGCTTCTCCCCCTCCTCCACCACCTTCTCCCTTCCCCCCTCCTCCTCCACCATCTCCCTTCTTCCCCTCATTATCCCCTTCTCTCTTCTTCCCCTCCTCCTCCACCAGCTCCCTTCTCCCCTTCCTTCTCTCCTTCCTCCTTCT
>NW_014623686.1:0-260 GCF_000485595.1 Priapulus caudatus | reverse complement strand
TACTATGTACTATGTGCTATGTACTATGCACTACGTACTACGTACTACGTACTATGTATAATGTACTACGTACTATGTACTACGTACTAGTTACTACGTACTATGTACTACGTACTATGTAGTACGTACTATGTACTACGTACTATGTACTACGTACTATGTACTACGTACTATCTAGGATGAACTACGTACTACGTACTATGTACTATGCACTATGCACTATGAACTATGAACTACGTACTATGTACTATGTACTATGT
>NW_014623685.1:0-260 GCF_000485595.1 Priapulus caudatus | reverse complement strand
TAGAAACGGGCGGGGTATTATTAGTAAACAGGCTATCTTGAGAATCGTACAAAATTCTTACATGAGGATCAGAGCTTGTATTGAAGGTGTTATTTTCCACCATCGTAGCAGTGACAGGATGGTTTAGATATTTGGTACGAATCTCAGTGCCGATGATGATGTCATTTCTAGTGTTGCCAGTAAATGTATTGCTTGAAATAGTATTATTATCATCTTCAACAATAACCCTTTTCTACATCTTTAAAAGTATTGTTGGTGAT
>NW_014623684.1:0-260 GCF_000485595.1 Priapulus caudatus | reverse complement strand
CACCCTAGTATTAAGGGTGAATAATTATTTCTTAACTTCGTCTTAGAAAAACATTTTTAAATATTAGGAGGAAATAAGAATGCGGATAACCGCACATATACTAACCACAACTGCATCCATTGCTGCCTTAGTAGGTTGCCTTGGATTAACCCCAACCATTGCTAATGCTGATGAAGCTGCTGACTTAGCTGAAGGTAAAAACCTTTCTTTTGATAGAAAAAAAGGTAATTGCCTAGCTTGTCATCAAAATTGAAGGCGGT
>NW_014623683.1:0-260 GCF_000485595.1 Priapulus caudatus | reverse complement strand
AAGAGAGAGAGAGAGAGACGAGAAGCGAGTAAAAGATATATAGATATATGAAGAGAGATATATATATATAGAAAAAGTGGGCGCGCGTGCGAGAGAGAGAGAGACGAGAAGTGAGTAATATATATATATATATATATGTATATATGAAAAGAGAGATATATAGTAGAACGAATGGGCGCGAGCGAAAAAGAGAGAGCAAGCGAGGAAGAGAAAGAGAAAGAAAGAAAGAGAGAGAGACAGAGAGAGAGAGAGAGAGAGAG
>NW_014623682.1:0-260 GCF_000485595.1 Priapulus caudatus | reverse complement strand
CTCTCTTCTCTTCTCCTCTCTTCCTCTCGCTCTCTCTCTCTCTCTCTCTCTCTCTCTCTCTTTCCTCTCTTCCCTCTCTCCCTCCTCCTCTCTCTCCCGCTGTCTCTCATTTATGTTTATGAACAGCACAGCTATGTGTAAGTGTAACGTCTGCCTGCTACGTACACGTGTAGCTCTCATATATATATATATGTATACATATATATATTTATTTATTTATTTGTTCATATAGTTCTGTATATTGTGTCCGTACAGCTCTT
>NW_014623681.1:0-260 GCF_000485595.1 Priapulus caudatus | reverse complement strand
TAGATCCTGACGAACAGTGGCTATACCTACCGGCACTTAAACGCGTCAAACGTATTAGCTCAAAAACAAATCAGGCCCGTTTATGGGCAGTGAATTTGCCTATGAAGATTTAGCTTCGCAGGAAGTTGAAAAGTACACATATAAATATATACGCGATGAAAAATTAGGTGATGTTGATTGCTTCGTCATAGAGCGTTACCCAGCCTATGAACACTCTGGTTACACAAAACAAATCGCATGGGTTAACAAAGAAAAATACG
>NW_014623680.1:0-260 GCF_000485595.1 Priapulus caudatus | reverse complement strand
GTGTGTGTGTGTGTGTGTGTGTGTGTGTTCACGTGCGTGTATAAGTACGTGCGCCTGTGAATGCGGTGTGAGTACGTGCTTGTCTGTGTGTGTGTGTGTGTGTGCGCGTGTGCGTGCGTGCGTGCATGTATGTGTGCGCGCGTGCGTGTGCGTGCGTGTGTGTGTGTGTGTAATGTCCGTCATTAGCAGGTGCGATCCATGCGTGCATGAGCGAGGCGTAGTACATGCATCGGTTACACGAACGTTGCCCTCACAGGCAC
>NW_014623679.1:0-260 GCF_000485595.1 Priapulus caudatus | reverse complement strand
GTCTTTGGCACTAGGCAAAGTTTTCCTTCTAGGCAGGCATCATAATTTGCATATGACGCGTTGAAAAATATTTTTTTATGTTGGATAACATCCTCAAAAAGCGCTCTATTATTTATTGCAGCTTTACCCGTAGAATGTTTTGCGAGCATTACCAAGTCATACCAGTGCCGAGATAATCTATCTGAGTTTTCTTTGAAGGTTTCGCGATTACATTCAACATGGATGAGTGTTGCTTTTTCCTAGAAGGTTCGTTCGGGAGA
>NW_014623678.1:0-260 GCF_000485595.1 Priapulus caudatus | reverse complement strand
CTACCTGTGCGGTAGGCCTTGCGATGATCGACGTCATCGAAAAGGAAAGCTTTGTCGATCAGGCTGCGAGCAAGGGCGATTACCTGCTAGAAAAATTGCATTCTGCACTCGATGGTCATCCGCATGTCGGTGATGTACGAGGCAAGGGTATGATGTGTGGCGTAGAACTGGTGGAAAATAAATCGACCAAAGAAATCTATCCGGCCGAATGGGGTGTTGGCGGTAAAATGACCCAGGCCATGATTAACCACGGTCTGTTC
>NW_014623677.1:0-260 GCF_000485595.1 Priapulus caudatus | reverse complement strand
CTTTCTGTCATGATATATCGATACGCGACACATCACACCCACCACAGAACGGATGCACTTTCTGTCACGATATCGATACGCGACGCATCACACCCACCACAGAACGGATGCACTTTCTGTCATGATATATCGATACGCGATGCATCACACCCACCACAGAACGGATGCACTTTCTGTCATGGTATATCGATACGCGACACATCACACCCACCACAGAACGGATGCACTTTCTGTCGCGATATCGATACGTGACACATCAC
>NW_014623676.1:0-260 GCF_000485595.1 Priapulus caudatus | reverse complement strand
AACAATCGACTCACCCAATTTAACCAGCTTGGCCAAATACTGTTCAGCCGCATGATAAGGCACTCCCGCCATTTTTATGGCGTTTCCACCCGAAGAACCACGTTGCGTTAACGTAATGCCCAACAACTTTGCCGCCTTTATCGCATCGTCAAAAAACAATTCATAGAAATCACCCATACGATAAAACATCAACATATCTGGGTGCTGCGCCTTAAGTCCCAAGTATTGTTGCATCATGGGCGTGTGTTGTTTTTTCTGTC
>NW_014623675.1:0-260 GCF_000485595.1 Priapulus caudatus | reverse complement strand
ACACCGGCGTATTCCATGCCCTTGTCCAGCGCCTCCTCATCTGGGCATAACCACCAGGTCAATTCTTTAATCGGTTCTTTTATGTAACCGTCAACCACCTTATCTTTATTTTTAATGGCGTCATTTACATCTTCCTTAATGCAAGCATTTAGCGACTTAGCATTTAACACAATCGGCGCAATCAGTTGTTTGCTAATGGCCTGACGCAATAAATCTTCAAGTCCTCTAGGATGTAGATCATAAGCAATCAGCGCGACATT
>NW_014623674.1:0-260 GCF_000485595.1 Priapulus caudatus | reverse complement strand
GACAGAGCGGAGCGCGTGCGACGAGAGAGAGAGAGACAAGCGGCGAGCGAGTGCGAGAGAGAGAGAGACAGCGGCGGGAGCGTGCGCGAGAGAGAGACAGCGGCAGGAGCGTGCGCGAGAGAGAGACAGCGACGGGAGCGTGCGCGAGTGCGAGAGAGAGAGAGAGCGGCGGCGTATCACGAGATCAACACGCAAGTAGCGGTCGCGCATGCGCAATGCTGACATGTAGATCGCAGGTTGAGAAGCTGTTATAGATGTAT
>NW_014623673.1:0-260 GCF_000485595.1 Priapulus caudatus | reverse complement strand
AACTATTTACCAGAAATTGAGAGTAAAAAAACACTAACCAGTTACTAAATAATAATTTTAGTGAAGAAATAACCGGAAAAATATTTCTGCTTGTGTTTTTAAAAATCTTTTAAGACAATCTGAATTCCTGCTTATTACTTAAATATATACCAATTTATATTTATCGCTAGTTATTCTGCGGTGTTGTAATACTAACTATATTGGCTGCTATCAAAAATATCAAAATGTTTAATAATCATCCTTATCGAACAATCTTACCT
>NW_014623672.1:0-260 GCF_000485595.1 Priapulus caudatus | reverse complement strand
TAGCGGTTGACTCACCTATAATGTTGGGAAAATTTAAACAGAGTATGCCTGGTTAGTCTATCAATATGTTGAGTAGCGTATGCAAAAAAAGAAACAGACAGACGCGACTGAGTATTGGGTTGCCAGTCTGTTGGCGCAACTTGCAGATTGTCAGCAAAGGCGATTGCTTTCCTGCCAGGGGAGCTGGTCATGGTGTTTGCAGATCTGCCAGATTATTCAGTCTCAATCTGATGGTCTGATATTTCTGTCGAATCAAACAC
>NW_014623671.1:0-260 GCF_000485595.1 Priapulus caudatus | reverse complement strand
GAGAGAGAGAGAGTCAGCAATAGAGAGAGGGAGAGAGTCAGCAATAGAGAGAACACGAGCATGCTCTCACACATTATCTCATGTTGTCTACACACAGCGCTGCAGGCTGAGATTGAGCGGCTGCACTCCCTGGTGGGCGAGGCGCACAGTGAGCACGAGTTGGTCGGGCTGTCGGAGGTGGCCGCACTGAGGGAGCAGCTGAAGGACAGTGAGCGGCTGATGACGGACATGACGCGCACGTGGCAGGAGAAGCTTGAGCG
>NW_014623670.1:0-260 GCF_000485595.1 Priapulus caudatus | reverse complement strand
AGAGCGTGTACGCGCGCGCACATACATGCATGCGATGTGTGACAGAGCGTGTACGCGCGCGCACATACATGCACGCGATGTGTGACAGAGCGTGTACACGCGCGCACATACATGCACGCGATGTGTGACAGAGCGTGTACACGCGCGCACATACATGTACGCGATGTGTGACAGAGCGTGTACACGCGCGCGCACATACATGCACGCGATGTGTGACAGAGCGTGTACGCGCGCGCACATACATGCACGCGATGTGTGAC
>NW_014623669.1:0-260 GCF_000485595.1 Priapulus caudatus | reverse complement strand
CATAGTGCATAGTGCATAGTGCATAATGCACTATGCACTATGCACCATGCACTATGCACTATGCACAATGCACCATGCACCATGCACTATGCACTATGCACTATGCACTATGCACTATGCACTATGCACTACAGTGTATGCACTATGCATTATGCACTATGCACTATGCACTATGCACTCTGCACTATGCACTCTGCACTATGCACTATGCACTACAGTGTATGCACTATGCACCATGCACTATGCACGCATAGTGCATA
>NW_014623668.1:0-260 GCF_000485595.1 Priapulus caudatus | reverse complement strand
ACCTCAGCAACAGTCAGTCCAGGACAGGACAGGACATTCTGTAATTCCTCTGCAATTCGATGGCTAGTAAAACCGTAGGGTGGATCTTGATCCACCATCGCCACCCACCATACCCACGGCCAAGGCGGATGTACGGTGCTGTTAAACCGCCAACCACCCCGTAAAACCCTGGCTACATGACCAGCGGCCCTCCGGCCTTCCCTCAGTCCGTGTGGAACTTTAAAACGCTGCGCTATTTCCACACCGCCTTCGGCACTGAT
>NW_014623667.1:0-260 GCF_000485595.1 Priapulus caudatus | reverse complement strand
CGCACATCAGGGTCGAGGAGGAGGGCAGCGGCTACGAAGTGCTGCTGCCCAATGCCTGGGTCCAGAACAATCCGCTCACCGATTACAACCTCGTTCAGGAGGCGGCGGAATGGGGCAAGATCGGCATTCCCTATCGCGTGGTCTATACGGACGAGTGAGCGCGGCGCGCTGCGCGTTTCGCCAATGAAAAAGCCCGGCTCGTTTTGAGCCGGGCTTTTTTCCGCTGACCTCGCCCGCGGAATTCGCCTGCCGAAGGGCGG
>NW_014623666.1:0-260 GCF_000485595.1 Priapulus caudatus | reverse complement strand
CGTGGTCAATAACATTTACGTTGCCAGTAGTCGTTACAAAGATGTCGCCCATGCTAGCTGCATCATTCATATCTACAACACGGTAGCCTTCCATTGCAGCTTGTAATGCACAGATAGGGTCAATTTCCGTCACCCATACCGTTGCGCCCATGCCACGGAATGCTTGTGAGCAGCCTTTACCTACGTCACCGTAACCTAGTACCACACAAATTTTACCGGCAATCATAACGTCTGTTGCACGTTTGATGCTGTCAATTAAT
>NW_014623665.1:0-260 GCF_000485595.1 Priapulus caudatus | reverse complement strand
CTAAAATACGGTCTTCTGCTGCTTGCTCCGCCAAATGTCGCACTTTAGCCACCTCTTGCTCGCGCGTCGTTTTTATCGACATATCAACAAGATCGCGGATTATAGAGTCAACTTCACGCCCAACATAACCAACTTCGGTGAATTTGGTTGCTTCGACTTTTACAAAAGGTGCATTTGCCAAGGTTGCTAAGCGGCGTGCAATCTCGGTTTTACCCACCCCAGTCGGGCCAATCATCAATATATTTTTAGGCGTTATCTCG
>NW_014623664.1:0-260 GCF_000485595.1 Priapulus caudatus | reverse complement strand
GTTGAAGCCGACCGCCAGATAAGTGCTGCCGTCCCAGAGCAGATCATTGAAATTTTCAGTGGTAGTAAAGTAGGACCATTCCCACTTCGGATTACTGCTGCCGGTAATGGTCGTGATCCCGTCCCAGGTCATGATGCCTGCTCCGGCGCGCACAAACTGGCTGTTGTCCGAGATGATCGCCCTGTTGACGGTGGTTGCGCCATCCCACGCTGCCAGCCAGAGAGACAGATCATTGCTAAAGAGAGAATAGGTCTGTCCCA
>NW_014623663.1:0-260 GCF_000485595.1 Priapulus caudatus | reverse complement strand
ATATCCCGTCATCTAGTGTAGATACCACACTGCTACCTTCCTTCATATCCCGTTATCTAGTGTAGATACCATACTGCTACCTTCCTTCATATCCCGTTATCTAGTGTAGATACCACACTGGTACCTTCCTTCATATCCCGACATGTAGTGTAGATACCACACTGCTACCTTCCTTCATATCCCGTCATCTAGTGTAGATACCACACTGCTACCTTCCTTCATATCCCGTCATGTAGTGTAGATACCACACTGGTACCTTC
>NW_014623662.1:0-260 GCF_000485595.1 Priapulus caudatus | reverse complement strand
TCACAATGCCATGGAACATGCTGCGTTCAGCTGCGATGCAGAAACTCGGCCAAACATGCAGGTAACCTATGCGCGTGCACGCGTGTCTATATGCGTGTATATGTGAATACATAAATACACGGACATGCACACATATATATACCTACATGTACACACACGCACGCACGCACGTACGCACGCACGCACACACACATGTATGTATATATATATATATATGTGTGTGTGTACCATGTGAATTCATGGCAACGCGCGAATTGTGT
>NW_014623661.1:0-260 GCF_000485595.1 Priapulus caudatus | reverse complement strand
TTTGATGATTATTATTAATTAATGAAAATGCATAGGTGCCTGATGCTCCCTCACATATCATAGAAAATACTGGTGCATTAGCCTGATTGCTGAGCTCTAAACACTTATCACTATCAAGTGACATTACAAGTTCAGGGTCAAGAATAACTGTCCAGTCGTTTAGAAAAGCTACGGCTTTATGAACAAGCTCCCGTGACTTATCTGGACGAGGATATTGCATCTCTTTGCTTGCTTCATCGAAGCTACTGACCTTGATTGAT
>NW_014623660.1:0-260 GCF_000485595.1 Priapulus caudatus | reverse complement strand
CCGTAATAGGTCCTAAATAAGAGGAGTCTAGTCTAAATAAGGGCATCAAAATTGAGACTTATAAGTAACAGATAACCCGTGATAATACCGTTACGATAATTCAGATAAACAATTCGTTCGTGTTAGAATCATTATAATGGATGATGGTTCGACAAATCATTTTATCCAGCGAACGCAGAATCTGCTTGCTATAGTGGGAAATATATGCAACGAGAATGGACTTTATGCTCAGAATTATCAGTGCATGGGATGCTCAAGAC
>NW_014623659.1:0-260 GCF_000485595.1 Priapulus caudatus | reverse complement strand
GTGTGTGTGTGTGTGTGTGTGTGTGTGTGTGTGTGTGTGTGTGTGTGTGTGTGTGTGTGTGTGTGTGTGTGTGTGTGTGTGTGTGTGTGTGTGTGTGTGTGTGTGTGTGTGTGCATGTGTGTGTGTTCTTGCGCATGTGCGCATGCGTGTGTCCGTGCGTGCGTGCGTGTCTGGGCATGCGCGCGTGTGCGTGCGCGTGTGCATTAGTAACGCCACAATGCTCGAGCATCTACTTGGGTGGTCAGTAGCAGAGTTAGAGT
>NW_014623658.1:0-260 GCF_000485595.1 Priapulus caudatus | reverse complement strand
TTTTAGCTCCTTGCCACTCACTACACCCCACCCTCCCCGTCCCCACCACAACATCATTCCTTACTCATCACAAGAAAACCAAGTCAACAGCAAACCAAACGAATCTCATCCGACGCGACAAAAACTCGACGGAAAAACGCAAAAAAATGCACGCGAATGGCTGCGGGACGCCCGCGCGTCCGGCGGCGCCCCCTCGCGGCGACCTCTCACTCACCTCTGACTTGACCTCTGGATTGTCGCCAGACGCGGGCAGGTAGGGA
>NW_014623657.1:0-260 GCF_000485595.1 Priapulus caudatus | reverse complement strand
CTCTCTTACTCGTTACGTCGCACCCGCCTCGCGCCCCCCCCTCCCTCCTCTCTCTCTCTCGCTCTCCCCCTCTCTCTCTACCTCTTTCTCTTGCTCTCGCGCGCGCTCTCTCTCCATTAACCCTGCTGAGGGATGGTACTCATGCAACTGATGCTGGTACTGCTGCTGCTGCTGCTGCTGTTGCTGCTGCTGTTGCTACTGCTGCTACTGCTGCTGCTACTGTTGCTGCTGTTGCTGCTGCTGTTCGCTACTGCTGCTAC
>NW_014623656.1:0-260 GCF_000485595.1 Priapulus caudatus | reverse complement strand
GTAACTACATACACACCTGTACACTCACCTGTAACTACACAGAGTCACACCTGTACACTCACCTGTAACTATATACACACAGAGACACACCTGTACACTCACCTGTAACTACATACACACCTGCACACTCACCTGTAACTACATACATAAAGAGACACACACATGTACACTCACCTGTAACTACACAGAGACACACACATGTACACTCACCTGTAACTACACAGAGACACACCTGTACACTCACCTGTAACTACACAGAG
>NW_014623655.1:0-260 GCF_000485595.1 Priapulus caudatus | reverse complement strand
AGGTATTGTTATCAGTATATCAGGTATTATTATCAGTATATCAGGTATTAGTATCAGTATGTCAGTTATTAGTATCAGTATATCAGGTATTATTATCAGTATATCAGGTATTAGTATCAGTATATCAGGTATTAATATCAGTATATTAGGTATTAGTATCAGTATATCAGGTATTAGTATCAGTATATCAGGTATTATTATCAGTATATCAGGTATTATTATCAGTATATCAGGTATTATTATCAGTATATCAGGTATTA
>NW_014623654.1:0-260 GCF_000485595.1 Priapulus caudatus | reverse complement strand
GAGAGAGAGAGAGATCTGAGGCGACCGACAATCCAACTAGATTCGCCGCTGTTAGAACGCGATTCGTAAACAGACGAGCGGAAATCACGTGACACGAACAAACGAGAATTCCATTCCCCCAGCTTCCTTCCTTCCTTCCTATATCTCCACTGTCTCCTTCTCCTTCTATTCCTCCCCCTCCTTTCCTGCTTTTCCTCCTCCTCCTGCTCTGCCTCCTCCTCTCTCTCTCTCTCTCTCTCTCTCTCTCTCTCTCTCTCTCT
>NW_014623653.1:0-260 GCF_000485595.1 Priapulus caudatus | reverse complement strand
CAGTAATAGTAACGGCAGCAGCAGCAGCAGTAACAGCAGCAGCAATAGCAGGAACAACGAGCTAGCAACAGTATCAGTAGCAGCAGCAGCAGCAGTAACAGCAGCAGCAGTATCAATAGCAGTAGCAGTAATAGTAACGGCAGCAGCAGTAGCAGTAATAGCAGCAGCAATAGCAGGAACAACGCGCTAGCAACCGTATCAGTAGCAGCAGCAGCAGCATCAGTAACAACAGCAGCACTAAACAGCTGCAGTAGCAGCAG
>NW_014623652.1:0-260 GCF_000485595.1 Priapulus caudatus | reverse complement strand
CAGAGTCTCGCCGCCTTAACGCCTGCCGAGCGGCAATTTGTTATGAACAAATATTTTGCGGCATCGCTTGCAGCGCAAATATTCCACCTGGCGGGGGGTTGTGGTAACAACCGTCCGTGCGTAACCGGAACACGAGTGCCGAAGATGTGTGTATGTGTGTGCGTGCGTGCGTGCCTTACTAAGTGTGTGCGCGTGCTCGCGTGCGTGCGTGTGATTATTTGTGTGTCATCTTTCTTTGCTTCTTCGCCTCTTCCCCCTTT
>NW_014623651.1:0-260 GCF_000485595.1 Priapulus caudatus | reverse complement strand
GTGTGTCGGTGGTTGGTCGGTCGGTCGTCGTGTGTGTGTGTGTGTGTGTGTGTGTGTGTGTGTGTGTGTGTGTGTGTGTGTGTGTGTGTGTGTGTGTGTGTGTGTGGTGCGTGCGTGCGTGCATGCGTGCGTATGTGTGTGCGTGCATGCGTGCGTCTGTGCGTGTGTGTGCATGCGTGCGTGCGTGCATATGATCGCAATAGGAACACATAAATAAAGAACCACATTGCGGATGTGCGGGTAGCCAGTTTATGAAGGGT
>NW_014623650.1:0-260 GCF_000485595.1 Priapulus caudatus | reverse complement strand
ATTGGAACAGGTTTTCAGAAGAAAGCATAAGCGCTCGGTTGGTCGAAGCTGGCGTATAGACGAGACCTATATCAAGATCAAAGGTACTTATAAAGGCTCTGTTGCAAAAAATAAGTAAATTGGTGCATTATTGAATTTTTCAGGGTATTTCTCGATGACCGATTTCAAATGGCGTCATTATCAGGGCGCTATAGTCTTGGGCTGTGTCCGATGGTACTGTAAATACGGAATTAGTTATCGTGAGTTGGAAGAAATGATGT
>NW_014623649.1:0-260 GCF_000485595.1 Priapulus caudatus | reverse complement strand
AACAATTTTTATGGTTGTCCAAAATAATTTGTTTACACCACTAGTAGTGGAATAATACTAGAGATGTTTTGCCCTGCCAACTACAAGCTTCAGACGGTTCAATAAAAACCTACAGAATTTTAATGCCTTAATGGCAGTACACAACTACAGATGATTCAGGATACTTATTTGACTTATCCTACTGTATTATTATGTATATAATATAATTATTTTATTATATTAATATAATAAAATAATTATTATTACTGTATATTTATCCC
>NW_014623648.1:0-260 GCF_000485595.1 Priapulus caudatus | reverse complement strand
TCTCTCTCTCTCTCTCTCTCTCTCTCTCTCTCTCTCTCTCTCTCTCTCTCTCTCTCTCTCTCTCTCTCTCTCTCTCTCTCTCTCTCTCTCTCTCTCTCTCTCTCTTTCTCTCTTGCAGGTGGAGGCAAGGAAGGAGGTCGCTTGCATGTTCTCAACTTCCTCTTCTTTCACACCCTCCTCTCTATCACACCCTCCTCTCCATCACACCCTCCTCTCCATCACACCATCTTCTCTATTACAGCCTCCTCTCTCTCTCTCTC
>NW_014623647.1:0-260 GCF_000485595.1 Priapulus caudatus | reverse complement strand
TTTACAGGACGCGGCTGTCCCTTGAATACTATTTCCACGTAGTATATGTTGTGTTATACCCTATGGCAGCTTTCGCGTAAATATACACACGCACACACATACACACGCACACACACGCGAGCGCGCACACACGCACACACACAAACCATACACACACACACACACACACACACACACACACACACACACACACACACACACACACACACACACACACACACACACACACGACACACACACACACACACACACACACACAC
>NW_014623646.1:0-260 GCF_000485595.1 Priapulus caudatus | reverse complement strand
CTCTCTCTCTATACTATATATATATATATATATATATATACATACACATATACGTATCTATATATGTGCATGCTGGTGAGAGCGATGGCGGTGTGAGAGAGCGCGGTCGTAGGAGAACGTAATTAACGTGGATAAAACCTCGCAACAAAAAGCAGTTTACAGCTATGCAAACATCACAAAATGTTCTTATTGAGCCAGAAATGTAGAGAGTAATGTACAGATACAGTAATGTAACCTGGCACAAGAGTACACACTACTCT
>NW_014623645.1:0-260 GCF_000485595.1 Priapulus caudatus | reverse complement strand
GTCTCTCTCTCTCTCTCTCTCTCTCTCTCTTCTCTCTCTCTCTCTCTCTCTCTCTCTCTCTCTCTCCTCCCTCCTCCCTCTCTCTCTCAGTATCTTTCGCCCCCCTCTTGTTCTCTCTCTCATCGCTCTGTCTTTACTCGTCTCTCACTCTTTCACCGTATCTCCCGTCCCCTCTCTATCTCTCGCCCTCTCTCGCTCTCTCTTTCTCTCTCTCTGTCCGTCTCTCTCTTTCTCTTCTTGTCCATCTCTCACTCTTTCTC
>NW_014623644.1:0-260 GCF_000485595.1 Priapulus caudatus | reverse complement strand
ACCACAACCGCCACAACCATCACCACCACGACCGCCACAACCATCACCACCACGACCGCCGCCACAACCGCCGCCACCACCACCACCACTGCCACAACCGCCACCACCACAACCGCCACAACCACCATCACCACAACCGCCACAACCACCGCCACAACCACCACCAGCACCACCACCACCACCGCCACAACCACCACCACCACCACCACCACACCACAACCACCACCAGCACCACCACCACAACCGCCACAACCACCACC
>NW_014623643.1:0-260 GCF_000485595.1 Priapulus caudatus | reverse complement strand
GAGGAAGGGGGAGGGAGATAGCTGAAAGGGAGGAAGAGAGATTGCTGTGGGGGGAGGAGGGAATACGATTCCTGGATAAAGGGAGTAGGAGAGATGGCTGGGGGAGAGGGAATAAGATTCCTGGATAAAGGTAGAGAGAGATAGCTGAAAGGGAGTAGGAGAGATGGCTGGGACTGATGGGAGAGGGAATACGATTCCTGGATAAAGGCAGAGGAAGATAGCTGAAAGGGAGCAGGAGAGATGGCTGGGGGAGAGGGAAT
>NW_014623642.1:0-260 GCF_000485595.1 Priapulus caudatus | reverse complement strand
AACCGTGCAGCGCCTCTTCTGGCCCCCGCCGCGAGCAGCGCGGCGCTGACGAAATAGAGCCCTCGCGAATAGCCGCCGCTCAGGCCGTACACCTTCGAGTCATCGCTCAGGCGTTCTCTCTATACTGACCCGCGTGCCTCCTGCGGCTTTCCGTGACGCGCAGGTGCCGGCACGTTCCACCCGCATCGCCCATCCCTGGACGCCGCCACACAGCGCCGCGCGAAGCACGACCGCGCGCACCGATGCGCCGGCGCCTGCCT
>NW_014623641.1:0-260 GCF_000485595.1 Priapulus caudatus | reverse complement strand
CCCCCTCGCTCCCCCAGCATGGCTACGTACCGAGTCAGTCCTGACTGCATCCTCATCGTACTGAGGTTGCTGACACTCACCCACCCTCCCCCAGCCTCCCCCTCCTCCCCACGGCCTCCCCCTCCTCCTCGCGCCCTCCCTCCCCCAGCATGGCTACGTACCGAGTCAGTCCTGACTGCGTCCTCATCGTACTGAGGTTCTGACACTCACCCACCCTCCCCCACGCCTCCTCCTCCTCCCCCAGGCTCCCCCTCCTCCTG
>NW_014623640.1:0-260 GCF_000485595.1 Priapulus caudatus | reverse complement strand
CTACTGGCAGATTATTTTTATAAAACATTAGAGCTTCATCAACAGGATGAGCATGAAGTAGTAGTGCAGTGTTTTGCGAAACTGTATCAATTGGTCCATGACATGTGTGAAGAGATCGTTTTCGCCGACGAGCTAGGAGGTTGGATGTTAGATGTCGCCCATAAAGATATTATGCCAAAATACATTAAATCTTTATCGCTGATTGCAGAGCCAACCATGTTTACCGAGCAAGTTGTCATGCTGATGCGGTTTGATGAATA
>NW_014623639.1:0-260 GCF_000485595.1 Priapulus caudatus | reverse complement strand
GAGAGAGAGAGAGAAGATGAGCAGGGGGCGGGTTATAGAATTTCCCTACGTTACCTCGGGTCATGCACGATAGCAAGTAGGTGAGCTGCAGCAGCAGCAGCAACAACAACAGCAGCAGCAGGAGCAGTAGTGGCAGCAGTGGCAGCAATAGCAGCAACAGCAGCAGCAGCAGCAACAATAACAACAACAACAGCAACAGCAGTAACAGCAATAGTGGTAGCTAGTACACAGGCACTTGGAACGTCTCAATAAAAAAAATT
>NW_014623638.1:0-260 GCF_000485595.1 Priapulus caudatus | reverse complement strand
TTGTCGCCCTACGGGCGGTAGTGAAAGATTTTGTCGCCATACGGGCGAGAGTGAAAGAATTTGTCGCCTTACGGGCGTGAGTGAAAGAGTTTGTCGCCCTACGGGCGGTAGTGAAAGATTTTGTCGCCATACGGGCGAGAGTGAAAAAATTTGTCGCCATACGGGCGAGAGTGAAAAAATTTGTCGCCATACGGGCGAGAGTGCGAGATTTTGTCGCCCTACGGGCGGTAGTGATATCATTTGCACACGCGTCTCGTACG
>NW_014623637.1:0-260 GCF_000485595.1 Priapulus caudatus | reverse complement strand
TAAACACACACACACACATGCACGCACGCACGCACGCACGCACACACACACACGCACGCAGCAGCAGTAGCAGTAGTAGTAGCAGCAGCAGTAGTATAGTAGTAGCAGTAGCAGTATAGTATAGTAGTAGCAGCAGTAGTAGTAGTAGCAGCAGTAGCAGCAGTAGTAGTAGTAGCAGCAGTAGCAGCAGCAGCAGTAGCAGTAGTAGTAGCAGCAGCAGTAGTATAGTAGTAGCAGTAGCAGTATAGTATAGTAGTAGC
>NW_014623636.1:0-260 GCF_000485595.1 Priapulus caudatus | reverse complement strand
GAGAGAGAGAGAGAGAGAGAGGAGAGTGAGTGAGTGAGAGAGAGGTAAATAAAGAAAGAAAGAAAGAAAGAGAGAGAGAGAGACGTTCTATCATAGAGAGCAGCATGATCTCATCCCTAATTGTTCGCCATTGTTCGCCATTGTTCGCTGCGAATTTGAAATTCAGATCAGGCGGCGCTGCTTCAGATAGATTGGAAGTCTGATCGATGAAGTGTGTTTTGTTGTCTTGCTCCCCCCTCCCCCCTCCTGCCTCGTTCTCC
>NW_014623635.1:0-260 GCF_000485595.1 Priapulus caudatus | reverse complement strand
ACAACAACAACACGAGACTCTCTCTCTCTCTCTCTTGCCTCCGCATGAGAGATCCCACGCGTTCGAATGACAGAGCGACGAAAGACGACAGAACGACTGCGGCCACACACCGACGTCCGACAAGCTCCGGCAGATGACCGGCGCGTCTGCGATGCCCGCCCACACGCACGCACGCACGCACGCACACACACACGCACGCGTACGTTCGCTCGCTCGCTCGCATCGCCCGGCGAGACGCAGACAAGATGCTCGTGTATGCG
>NW_014623634.1:0-260 GCF_000485595.1 Priapulus caudatus | reverse complement strand
GTCGTTGCTCTCCCCCTCCTCCACATCTCTCTATAACATCCCCGCCTCCTGCTAGCTTTCTCCTTAACCACCCCCCCTCCTCCTTGTTGCTCTCCCCTCCCCCACAATCTCTCCTTCAATGTCCTTCCTCTCTACGCGACCTTCTAATATCTCCGGACACCGACATCTCCTTCTTCTTCTCCTTCTCCTCAAAAACCCCTCCTTACCTTAATGATCACTGTCTCCCTCTAAACACTGCCTTGTCTTCGTATCAGCTCCTT
>NW_014623632.1:0-260 GCF_000485595.1 Priapulus caudatus | reverse complement strand
ACACACACACACACACACACACGCACGCACGCACGCACGCACGCACACACACACGCACGCACACACACACACACGCACGCACACGCACACACACACGCACGCACACACACACACACACACGCACACACGCGCGCGCGCGCACAACTGCACACAAGCGTGAACGCAACGACGCATACAGGTATAGACACCGCCTCACATACATACGTAAATACACGGGCGGATACATACAGGTATAGACACCGCCTCACATACATACGTAA
>NW_014623631.1:0-260 GCF_000485595.1 Priapulus caudatus | reverse complement strand
CACCGACCGCCGACTCCTTACTGTTAGCGAGCACAACGGAGGTGTGAATCGAGCGGCGGTCCGCAAGAATACGTCCGCTGCCACGGCATAGCTAATCTACGCTGCCTCCCCTCCCCCCTCTCTCTCTCTCTCTTTTTTTGGGTTGTTCGCGTACAATAGCACGCCGGCAGGGGAGGCAATGAGGAATGATTGTTGATGGTAGTTAAACAGCTCGAGGAACGGACTGTGTGTGTGTATGTGTGTGTGTGTGTGTGTGTGTG
>NW_014623630.1:0-260 GCF_000485595.1 Priapulus caudatus | reverse complement strand
GCTACACTATACTCACACACTACATGCTATACTACACTATACTCACACGCTACATGCTACACTATACTCACACGCTACATGCTACACTATACTATACTCACACACTACATGCTACACTATACTCACACGCTACATGCTACACTATACTCACACGCTACATGCTACACTATACTCACACGCTACATGCTACACTATACTATACTCACACGCTACATGCTACACTATACTCACACACTACATGCTATACTATACTATACTCA
>NW_014623629.1:0-260 GCF_000485595.1 Priapulus caudatus | reverse complement strand
GAAAGAAGAGGCAAGCAGGACGGAGATGGAGCGAGGTGGAGGTGGCGGTGGTTCTCTCCTCCCTTCTTTGCCTTCTCTCTCTGCCGGAAGCGGCCGGGAGCGAGGAGGAGAGAGAGGGGGAGGCGGAGTCTCCTCTCTCTCTTCTCTCCTCCTCTCTTCTCTCCTCCTCTCTTCTCTCCTCCTCCCCCTCTCTCTTCTCTCCTCCTCTCCTCCCCCCTCTCTCTCTCTCTTCTCTCCTCCGCCTCCTCTCTCTCTTTCTC
>NW_014623628.1:0-260 GCF_000485595.1 Priapulus caudatus | reverse complement strand
CCTAAGGCTAATAAAATAGAGGACAGGCATGAAACAGCCGCGGGGAAAGCGAGTATTTTGCCAGAGGCTCTTAATGATCAGGGAAATCCCCTCCCGCTTGCTGAGCAAACTATTCAAGCGCGAGAGGAGGAGTCAGGAGATAAGATACAAGAAACGGCTGGAACGGTTGGCACCTTGGATTCACGTAACTTAGATGAGTCCGCCTTAAATGAAGTGGCAAAACTGCAAGGTGTAGATGGTGTAACATTAACCAACTCTAT
>NW_014623627.1:0-260 GCF_000485595.1 Priapulus caudatus | reverse complement strand
CACAGGCACACGCACACGCATGACACACTCGGACGCACATGCACACGCACACGCACACGCACACGCACACGCACACGCACACGTACACGTACACACAAACACACACGCACACGCACACGCACAGGCACGCACACGCACACGCATTCACATGCACACGCACACGCACACGCACTCACATGCACACGCACACGCACACGTAGACACAGTGACACACTCACACGCACACGCACACGCACACGCACACACGGTGGCACACAAAC
>NW_014623626.1:0-260 GCF_000485595.1 Priapulus caudatus | reverse complement strand
ATACATGCAGCAACGTACGCACACATTATACACATAATATGTTATCATGCCTGCACGCCATCTTAGATAAGAGCATCTATGCACTGGTTCATACGCGAATGTTACCTGTAGGAGGAGTGGAATATTACCAGTAAGTGGAGCAGAGCGATATCTATAGAGGGAGTGAAATGTTGACTGTAGAGGAAGAGTGGAATGTTGGCTGTAGAGAGAGAGCGCGAAAGAGAGAGAGAGAGAATAAGAGAAAGAGAGAGAGAAAGAGA
>NW_014623625.1:0-260 GCF_000485595.1 Priapulus caudatus | reverse complement strand
CGCACATCTTTCTCTACGCTGTACATTGAGGTCAAGGTAATGCCTGTTACGGTGACGGCCATACCTACATGCGCCAACATCGCACCCCATGCAGATAAAGGCTTTTTAAACGGTGAACGTCCTTGCCCTGTAAACCATAACAAAGCAGTCAATGCGACCCAGCTCGCCATCAATAAACCCAAGGAGGTGCGCCACTGAAACTCTGGTACAAACAACAACGGTAGAACAAGCGCCATCACTAAAGCGATGATGGCGGGTAG
>NW_014623624.1:0-260 GCF_000485595.1 Priapulus caudatus | reverse complement strand
GAGAGAGAGAGAGATGTGTGCTCAAGGAATGACTGGCTCCTGTCCTGAGAGAAATCTGATCAAGGAGGGACAACCAAACTTGCTACTATGCTGAGTGAGCGACGTGTGACGTCAGAAAATGACCAGCTAGCTATATGAGGAATGACTAGCTAAACATTCTGTGCTGCTGCCTTCTGCTGTCACTACAGACTAGGAGTGTGTGTGTGACCAGTGCTCGGACTAGTGGTGTGTGTACATGTGTGACCAGTGCTCGGACTAGT
>NW_014623623.1:0-260 GCF_000485595.1 Priapulus caudatus | reverse complement strand
GTCTGTTGTCTGGAGGGGCGATATTATTATATATAGCGTTTGAGCGTCTGCTACAATTTCATCGCTTGATAAGAGGCCGACGCTGTGCTACGCCTGGACATACAACAAGGATGGACAAACATCAGCGCTTACACACAGATACACACACACACACACACACACACACACACACACACACACACACACACACACACACACACACACACACACACACACACACACACACACGCGCACACACACACACACACACACACACACAC
>NW_014623622.1:0-260 GCF_000485595.1 Priapulus caudatus | reverse complement strand
TCGCACACGCGGCCGCACGCACCCGTACACGCACACGCGGCCGCACGCACCCACACCCGCACACGCAGCCGCACGCACCCACATCCGCACACGCGGCCTCACGCGCTCACAACCGCACACGCGGCCTCACGCGCTCACACCCGCACACGCAGTCGCACGCACCCACATCCGACACACGCGGCCTCACGCGCTCACAACCGCACACGCGGTCCTCACGCGCTCACACCGCACACGCAGCCGCACGCACCACACCGCACACG
>NW_014623621.1:0-260 GCF_000485595.1 Priapulus caudatus | reverse complement strand
TCTTTTGATTCCAACATGCCTTCATCCATGTTGATATCAATTATCTGCGCACCGTTTTCTACTTGATGATTGGCAACACTTAAAGCTTCTTCGTAATTTTCTTCTTTAATTAAACGTTTAAATAATGCCGAACCGGTAACATTATTACGCTCACCGACGTTGACGAATAAAGCGTCTGCACCGATATTACATGGCTCTAAACCTGACAAACGACATTCGACAGGAATCTCTGGAACCACCCTCGGTTTCTTACCTTCAAC
>NW_014623620.1:0-260 GCF_000485595.1 Priapulus caudatus | reverse complement strand
GATAGGTCAGAAATGGGCTAACTTATAATTAATTACATTTTGGTCGCGATCCGGATCTAATTAATTATTTAATTAATTAATTAATAAAAATTGTCACAGTGAGAGAATTGAGCTGCCTTGTCAGAGGTCTGTGCTCTCCGAGTGCTCTAGTTATATATGAATTGCATTGATAACTACTGTATTGATAATCTGTTCTCAAGCCAAACTTAACAAGCACTGAAACATCATTCTCTCTCACTCTCTCTCTCTCTCTCTCTCTC
>NW_014623619.1:0-260 GCF_000485595.1 Priapulus caudatus | reverse complement strand
AGAAGGTGTTGGAGTAGGGGGAGGAGGAGGAGGAGGAGGAAGAGGAGGAGGAGGAGGGAGACGGTGTTGGAGTAGGGGGAAGAAGAGGAGGGGCAGGAGGAGGAGGAGGAGGAGGAGGAGAGAAGGTGTTGGAGTAGGTGGAGGAAGAGGAGGAGGAGGGGAGACGGTGTTGGGGTAGGGAGAGGAGGAGGAGGGGCAGGAGTAGGAGGCAGGTGGAGGGGAGAAGGTGTTGGAGTAGGGGTGGAGGAGGAGGAGGAGGA
>NW_014623618.1:0-260 GCF_000485595.1 Priapulus caudatus | reverse complement strand
GTGTGTTTCCACATGGATATATAGAGACGCGTGTGTTTCCACATAGATATATACAAACACGTGTGTTTCCACATGGATATATAGAGACACGTGTGTTTCCACATGGATATATAGAGACATGTGTGTTTCCACATGGATATATAGAGACACGTGTGTTTCCACATGGATATATAGAGACACGTGTGTTTCCACATGGATATATAGAGACATGTGTGTTTCCACATGGATATATAGAGACACGTGTGTTTCCACATGGATAT
>NW_014623617.1:0-260 GCF_000485595.1 Priapulus caudatus | reverse complement strand
CACGATTTAAACCGATATCATCTAAAATATATTGCTCTAATGTAGCCAGTTGTTTTCTCTGGCGCGAACGTTGAACCCACAGATTTAGGGTATCCAAGAGCTGATACTTTGATGCTAAACTCTTTTCTACAGTACCCTGTAGAACCGCATTTAATTCGGAATTGAAAAGTGTTTCACCACCTGAATTTGAACCTTGAACATAATTATTTTCTACGCATACACTGGACATAACCGCTAACTCCTCTCTAATCTGCAATAAC
>NW_014623616.1:0-260 GCF_000485595.1 Priapulus caudatus | reverse complement strand
GGTAACGCATCCTTCCTGTAAACACACACACACACAGGAATGTTTGTAATGAGGTAACGCATCCTTCCTGTAAACACAAACACACAAAACATTCTGTGGTAATGTGGTAACGCATCCTTCCTGTAAACACAAACACACACAGAATGTTTGTAATGAGGTAACGCATCCTTCCTGTAAACACAAACACACACACAGAATGTTGGTGATGTGGTAACGCATCCTTCCTGTAAACACAAACACACACAGAATGTTTGTAATGT
>NW_014623615.1:0-260 GCF_000485595.1 Priapulus caudatus | reverse complement strand
TCGCCGTGTCACCATGTGAGCGCATCGCTACATCGCCGTGTCACCATGTGAGCGCATCGCTACATCGCCGTGTCACCATGTGAGCGCGTCGCCACATCGCCGCGTCACCATGTGAGCGCATCGCTACATCGCCGTGTCGTCATGTGGGCGCATCTCTACATCGCCGTGTCACCATGTGGGCGCATCGCTACATCACCGTGTCGCCATGTGAGCGCATCGCTACATCGCCGTGTCACCATGTGAGCGCATCGCTACATCGC
>NW_014623614.1:0-260 GCF_000485595.1 Priapulus caudatus | reverse complement strand
GAAAGAGAGAGAGAGAGAGAGAAAGGGAGAAGCGCATGCTCATTCATCATGTACGCAAACAAGTTTGGTTTGAAAACTCGTTATTGTAAGTTATTGTGTATTACACAAAACGAGCATTTATCATCTTTAGCCTTCCAGTATGTTCAACATAGCCATCGTAGTGCACATGTAAGCAAATATGACCTGCCACCTAGTGTAAGAAATAATTATAAAGCGCGCATATATAAATGTGTGGGAGAAATGTAGGTTTTTGGGTTGGA
>NW_014623613.1:0-260 GCF_000485595.1 Priapulus caudatus | reverse complement strand
TAGATTCAAATCAGTTTCCGACGATGGAAGTGAACGCATCAAAGCAAACACCTGAGGCTAAGAACTGAAAATTCAATAATAAGCGAATGCTAACGCAGCCTTCCGGATACTATTAAACTCTTAGTCCTAAAGTGTTTTGTGTTAAAAGTAGCAACTGTTTATTAAGATAAGTCAGGTTTTTCAGTGTTCATAAGGCCAGTCGCAATGAATTTATTGCCCTGGCCTTTTTTATGCTCAATTTTAACGTATTAGTTTTGCAT
>NW_014623612.1:0-260 GCF_000485595.1 Priapulus caudatus | reverse complement strand
AAATAAATAAATAAATAATATATATGTATAGACAGAGAGCAAGAGAGAGAGAGAGAGAGAGGGGAGGACGGGAGGAAGGGATGGATGAAGGCGGAGCAAAGAGAGAGGGAGAGAGAGGAGAGAAAGGGAGGGAGGGACGAAGAGAGAAGAGGAAGGGCGGGAGAGATAGAGGTAGAGATAGATAGACAGAGAGAGAGAGAGAGAAGAAAGAGAGAGAGAGAGAGAGAGAGAGAGAGAGAGAGAGAGAGAGAGGAGGAGGA
>NW_014623611.1:0-260 GCF_000485595.1 Priapulus caudatus | reverse complement strand
TTCGGATTCAAGGCGAATCCTTTGAATTTATTCGAAATTTTGGCGTAACCCGTCGTTCTGACTAAACTTCAATCCTCACGCTTGTAATTCACACCATCGATAACATCCGGGTCATGCGGGGAGGTTGAACCGTGAGTTTGCACGAAACTTCCCGATACGGCCATACTCGCCGCCACCCGACTGAGCAGCCAGGCACGCGCGGGTGGAATGAGCAGAAAAAGCCGGCTGCATCGGTAAAAAATCCAGGTGTCAATAAAAAG
>NW_014623610.1:0-260 GCF_000485595.1 Priapulus caudatus | reverse complement strand
AGAGAGAGAGAGAGAGGCAGAAAGAGAGAGAAAGAGAGAGAGCGAGAGAGCGGCGCACACGGTATAACTATTTTCGACAAGGCGCGGCTCTAAGGTAGTTTAGTGTTCGGAAGGACGATGTGTGTTGTATGTAGTACAGGGGATGTTATCTTACCTTCGTTTCTCTCGGCGGATTGCATTTTTATTTTCGCGCGCGGAAACGTGTGTAGGTATACCTCTCGCTGTTCGCCCTCGCCCTTGCGCGCTCTCTCTCTCTCTCT
>NW_014623609.1:0-260 GCF_000485595.1 Priapulus caudatus | reverse complement strand
ACACCTTCTTTATAATCTTCGGTGCGGCCAGCGATACGCATAAACTCTTTTTCCAGCTCTAACTGCTCATCCAAACTATTGGCAGTAGACGCTTTTAACGCACGCTTGATCAACGACAAACCTTTGGTTGGCTGAGTCGCAATTTGTTTAGCCATGGCCAAACTTTCTTCAGCCAATTTATCATCGTCAACACACTGCCAAATTAAGCCCCACTCTTCTGCTTTCTCGGCGGGTAATTTATCACCTAACAGTGACAAAGC
>NW_014623608.1:0-260 GCF_000485595.1 Priapulus caudatus | reverse complement strand
TACATTCACGCTGTGAGCACACATACATTCACGCTGTGAGCACACATACATTCACGCTGTGTGCACATACATTCACGCTGTGAGCACGTACATTCACGCTGTGAGCACATACATTCACGCTGTGAGCACGTACATTCACGCTGTGAGCACACATACATTCACGCTGTGAGCACACATACATTCACGCTGTGAGCACGTACATTCACGCTGTGAGCACACATACATTCACGCTGCGAGCACACATACATTCACGCTGTGTG
>NW_014623607.1:0-260 GCF_000485595.1 Priapulus caudatus | reverse complement strand
GAATATCTTCTCATCTGTCTCGATCACTTGGTACAGTCTGCATATGTGCTGATGGTGGAGCTCCTTCATTGCAGCTATCTCCAGCTTTACACGCGGCAAATCATGCTGCAACATATCCAACACCGTCATAGTGCTATATAGCCTATAGTATAGCGCGCACTAATCTTATGTAGTATGACTAGTATCGTACCTAACAACGTTATTTAGTGCTATAGTACTAACCTTATGTAGTGTTACTAGTGTTGTCAATCGGTTGTAAT
>NW_014623606.1:0-260 GCF_000485595.1 Priapulus caudatus | reverse complement strand
ATCGCTGTATGAAATTTCAGCCGCTCACTGCGGCATTTTTCCAGGTCGATTTCCCCATAGAGAATGTGTTCCTCTTCCAGTATTTCGGATTCTGAAATGATGGTGCCGTTATCTGCGATGATGTCATGTCCGCTGAATACCAGATCGCTTGTACTTTCACTGACACCTGCCGAGGTATAGACATAGCCGCACATGTTTTTGGCGCTGTGCGTTGTGATTATCGCCTTGCGGTATTCGCTTTTTCCGACTGTTTCATTACT
>NW_014623605.1:0-260 GCF_000485595.1 Priapulus caudatus | reverse complement strand
CAGATGATATTCATACATATATACATACACATACATACACATACATACACATACATACACGTACATACACGCGCACGCATGAGAGCGAGAGCCATGATCTCTGCCGATACTCCGTACTTATTCCTGCAACAATACAGATGATATTCTTACAACACACGTACACATACTCACACACTCTCTCTCTCTCACACACACACACTCACACACACACGCGCGCACACACACACACTCACACACACGCGACACACACACACACACAC
>NW_014623604.1:0-260 GCF_000485595.1 Priapulus caudatus | reverse complement strand
CCATGACCAAAGGTTTTTATAATCCGTGTAAATCCGTGAAATCTGTGGATAAAAAAGCATTTCGTCCGCAGATTACGCAGATTAACGCAGATTTTTAGGTTCAAACCCATGGGCAAAGGTTTTTATAATCCGTGTAAATCCGTGAAATCTGTGGATAAAAAAAGCATTTCGTCCGCAGATTACGCAGCTTGACGCAGATTTCAGGTTCAAACCCATGGGCAAAGGTTTTTATAGTCCGTGTAAATCCGTGAAATCTGTGG
>NW_014623603.1:0-260 GCF_000485595.1 Priapulus caudatus | reverse complement strand
CTCAATAAAAACAAACTACGTTGACGCCACTTTGCACCTACTTGTTTATTTAAATCGGAATTTAATGGTTTTTCAGTACGCTAAAGATAATCTAAATTCGATGGTTAACTTATTGAAATACGCCAATGGGAAACATACATTTAAATAGCAAAACTTTCACTAATGCAATATCCGTCGCCATGTGTATCTTATCTAAGTGTAATGTCCATTTACTTACTCACACCTTTTAAATATCTACTAATCTCTACCGCTCTTTCAGG
>NW_014623602.1:0-260 GCF_000485595.1 Priapulus caudatus | reverse complement strand
AGAGAGAGAGAGAGAGAGAGAGAGAGAGAGAGAGAGAGAGAGAGAGAGAGAGAGAGAGAGAGAGAGAGAGAGAGAGAGAGAGAGAGAGAGAGAGAGAGAGAGAGAGAGAGAGAGAGAGAGAGAGAGAGAGGAGGAGGAGGACGTCAGGTTATTGACCTGGTGACGCTGGTAATGTTAAGGTGACGTGTGATGCTTGATGCGTGAGATGATCGTGAGATGACCGTGAGATGATCGTGAGATGACCGTGAGATGACCGTGAG
>NW_014623601.1:0-260 GCF_000485595.1 Priapulus caudatus | reverse complement strand
GGTGGAAGCAGCACGCGTCCATCTGGCTCTGCCTGAAAAACGTCTGTTCCGCGACCAGCAGAAGTCTGCCACAGCCTCGGTCATTATCAAACTTCATTCCGGTCGAAAGCTTAAGGATGTGCAGTTGCAGGGGATTGTCCATCTGGTCGCCGGGAGTGTCGAAGAGTTGGAGGCCGAAAACGTCACAGTAGTCGACTCCTCGGGCAAGGTGCTGTCAAAGAGTCGTAGCGCAGAGCAGACCGGGCCGATGACCCCGGGGA
>NW_014623600.1:0-260 GCF_000485595.1 Priapulus caudatus | reverse complement strand
CATTATTATTGTCTGCCCGTTGCCAAGCGTGAGTTACATCGTTTAGCGCTAAGAAAAGCAGCGACTAGTGGTGATGCTCGTTTCTTTTTAGGAACAGATTCTGCCCCGCATTTAAGCCATGCAAAAGAAAGTGCCTGTGGCTGTGCTGGTATTTTCAATGTGGCAAATGCTATCGCCATTGTTGCTCAAGCGTTTGAAAATGATGGTGCATTAGATCGACTAGAAGCCTTTCTCTCTCTTCACGGCCCGGCATTTTATGG
>NW_014623599.1:0-260 GCF_000485595.1 Priapulus caudatus | reverse complement strand
GGCTTTCAAAGCGTAAAGCTTAATACGGTTGTGTTAAAGCACCGGAATCACGATGAAACCCATAAGCTCGTCGAGTTTGTCAGACAACGCGGTATGGATATCAGCTTTATCGAAGAAATGCCCTTGGGTGTTATCGGCGACCATGACCGCGCAGAAGCCTATTACTCTAGTGATGAGATCAAGCGAGATCTTTGTAATCATTATGACCTGACTTCCAGCGATGAAACCACCGGCGGCCCTGCAAAGTATTATCGTATGCC
>NW_014623598.1:0-260 GCF_000485595.1 Priapulus caudatus | reverse complement strand
TCGTCTGCACACATCTTCTGGTCGGTGATGCGAATCTACGGACATCCATTTCTGATAAGCATTAAACAATTTCTACCAAAAAAATTCATGCAAAAGGAAATCCGTTGAATTAATTTGCATATGTAAAATTTCACGTGATTCCTCGCAAGCAATTCGTCCCTCATACTCTCACTCCGGCTCTCATTCTCAATCTCACTCCGGCTCTCATTCTCAATCTCACTCAATCTCACTCACTCTCACGCGCTCTCTCTCTCTCTCTC
>NW_014623597.1:0-260 GCF_000485595.1 Priapulus caudatus | reverse complement strand
GCGGCTGCTGCGGCTGCTGCTGCTGCGGGGTGGCACGAGATAGCGCGGGACATGCGAGCAGCGGTCGAGGTTGGGTTGCAGTGGGCAGCTGCGAGTGAGCGCGCGCGCGGTGTGAACTACGCACTAACAAGGCTCGCGTCGCTCATGCCGTGTACTGCCCCTGACACGGCGCTGCCGCCCGCGCTCTACTTTACACTTAGGCGCTTTACACTGACGCGCGTGAGTCGGGATGGTAACCATATGACAATCAGCTGTCGCTG
>NW_014623596.1:0-260 GCF_000485595.1 Priapulus caudatus | reverse complement strand
CACACACACACACACACACACACACGCACGCACACACACGCACGCACACATACGCACACATATACATACGCACACACATACACACACACACACACGCACGCACGCAAACGCACGCACGCCCACACATTCAAACATTGTAGAGAAAAATTTACACACGTGTGCGTGTCTAGTACATTTCGTTTAGCATTATTTAGAAGAATATGTCTAATACATTTCATTTAACCCGAGTCATAGTTCGTATGCCTATATAGCACATTTTA
>NW_014623595.1:0-260 GCF_000485595.1 Priapulus caudatus | reverse complement strand
AGAGAGAGAGAGAGAAAGACAGAGAGCGCGCGCAAGAAGGCAAAGGAGATATCGGTCACGGACGTGACAACGCCCCCAAGGTAGACAAAAAATGACAAAAGATAAGACCGCGAAAATGATCACGAAGCACCAATGTCAGCTTTGCTATAGGCGCGGTCGCTCTGTCCAGAGCCATTAGCAAACACGCGCACGTCAGTTTGCCTTTATATATATATATATATAATATATGTCTCTTTCTTGCTTCGTGTATATATATATAT
>NW_014623594.1:0-260 GCF_000485595.1 Priapulus caudatus | reverse complement strand
TCACGCACGCACGCACACAAGCATACATGCACGCACGCACTCACGCACGCCCACGCACACAAGCATACATACACGCACGCACTCACGCACGCGCATGCACACAAACATACACGCACGCACTCACGCACGTACGCTTGTATGACTAGCACTCACGCACGCACACAGGTGTGTATGTCTAGCACTCACGCACGCACACACGCGTGTATGACTAGCACGCACGCACGCACACACGTTTGCATGTCTAGCACTCACGCACGCAC
>NW_014623593.1:0-260 GCF_000485595.1 Priapulus caudatus | reverse complement strand
TTACAAGCATTATGCCTATCTTATATAATAATTTACGTGGTTACATTACCCCCCAAGCCATATTATTAATAGCATTACGCCTGTCTTATAAAATAATCTACCTGGGCATATTGCCCCCCATAAGGCTTGTAATAATATTGAATGCCTATCTTATATAATAATCTACCTGGTTACATTGCCACCAAGCAATATTATTATAAGCATTACGCCTGTCTTATAAAATAATCTACCATGGGCATATTTCCCCATAAGAAAAATTA
>NW_014623592.1:0-260 GCF_000485595.1 Priapulus caudatus | reverse complement strand
TACTTTCGCTTCTGCTGGACTGGCTGATTTTTTGATCAATGCGATGACTTCATCGATGTTTGCCAGCGCAATCGCCAGGCCTTCTAACACATGCGCTCTATCGCGTGCTTTGCGAAGATCAAACAAGGTACGGCGTGTTACCACTTCTCTACGATGACGAACAAAGGCATCGAGAATTTCTTAAGGTTTAACAGCTTAGGCTGACCATCGACCAGCGCCACCATGTTGATACCGAAGGTACATTGCATCGATGTCAGGCT
>NW_014623590.1:0-260 GCF_000485595.1 Priapulus caudatus | reverse complement strand
GACAATCCCGCCCCCAGCCGCGGACAATCCCGCCCTAGCCACGGACATTCCCGTCCCCAGCCGCGGACAATCTCGCCCCCAGTCACGGACAATCCCGCCCCCAGCCGCGAACAATCCCGCCCTCAGCCGCGGACGATCCCGCTCCCAGCCACGGACAATCCCGCCCCAGCCGCGGACAATCCCGCCCCAGCCACGGACAATCCCGCCCCATGCCGCGGACAATCCCGCCCCAGCCGCGGACAATCCCACCCCAGCCACGG
>NW_014623589.1:0-260 GCF_000485595.1 Priapulus caudatus | reverse complement strand
CAGCAGCAACAGAAGCAACAACAGCAGCATAGCAGCACTAGCTGCAACAGCAGCAGCCGCACCAACAACAGCAGCACAACAACAGCAGCAGCAGCACTAGCAGCAGCGGAGGTGGTGGCGGGTGCTTCAGCCGCCTTCACAGTGCACACATCTCCCCGCGCGCGCCGGCGGGTGTCAGATAGAGAGCAAACAAACACTAAAGAGGGCACAGCGAGTCTCCCCAGATGACGCCGCCGCAGCGTCTCTCTCTCTCTCTCTAT
>NW_014623588.1:0-260 GCF_000485595.1 Priapulus caudatus | reverse complement strand
GATCGTGACTTCACCGGTATGGAAGATGGTGGTCCGGTAGCTAAAGGCACACCAGTCACCTGTACCATGTGTCACAGTAACGAGTTGTAATCGAAGGAGTTCATAAAGCGGACCAGGGATGGTCAACTGTTCTCCTGATAATTTTATAGCCCTTGATAGGTCGATCGTTTAAAACGACTATAGCCCCATTGATATTGTTCGGGATGTCGTTTGATCAGTGCCTCAATTTCGCTATTAAGATAATCCACGCCCGATTGCTG
>NW_014623587.1:0-260 GCF_000485595.1 Priapulus caudatus | reverse complement strand
TACATACATACACCATGGGGGATAGAACAGTGGAGTACTAAGTAGAAGCCGCTGCTAAGCCGCTCCGTTAACCAACACCAGCCGCTGGCAACCCTCCTCCCCTCCTCCTCCTGCCTCCCATTCTTCCCTTCTTCCTACTCCTCTTACTCCTCCATCCTGTCTGCCCTCCTTCCCTCCTGCTTCCCCCTCCCCCTCCCCTACCTCCTGCTCCCCGCCTCCCCCTCCTCCCCTCCTTCTCCCCGCCTCCCCCTCCTCCCCTC
>NW_014623586.1:0-260 GCF_000485595.1 Priapulus caudatus | reverse complement strand
GAACAGTTCATTATATTGTGTTACTGACTGAGCGTATACAATCTTCTGCAATAGCTCCAGTGCAGTATTGCGTTCTACCTGCGATATGCTGAGTTTTTCGGCATTTATTTCACGCGGCCAAGGCGGATGTACGGTAACAACTTGCACGTGTAACAACTAGACCCTACCTACCTACTACAGCTTTAATTTTTGATCTGTGCTTTCCAATCTATTATTTGTCTGATTCTGAAAATTATAGACACTATTTTTAGTCCATTGAC
>NW_014623585.1:0-260 GCF_000485595.1 Priapulus caudatus | reverse complement strand
AATAGTAATAATAATAATAACAATATTATTATTATTATTATTAATTATTATACCTGTATAATTCCTTTACACATTAACGTTAGAAGTAAGTAATAGTAATAATAATAATAACAATATTATTATTATTATTATTAATTATTATGCCTGTATAATTCCTTTACACATTGACCTTAGTCTAGAAGTAAGTAATAGTAATAATAATAATAACAATATTATTATTATTATTATTATTAATTATTATGC
This sequence comes from Priapulus caudatus, assembly GCF_000485595.1. Taxonomy (NCBI): domain Eukaryota; kingdom Metazoa; phylum Priapulida; class Priapulimorpha; order Priapulimorphida; family Priapulidae; genus Priapulus; species Priapulus caudatus. Next base: position 17 of record NW_014623585.1, on the reverse strand, counting down.
CTGTATAATTCCTTTAC
>NW_014623584.1:0-260 GCF_000485595.1 Priapulus caudatus | reverse complement strand
ACTTTTTAGTCAGTGAGAGAAAAAAACACCTAAATTATCATAAGGATTTCACAACAAAGTCTTTCTTTTGGCGAACGAAACAACAACAAGAAATAGACTACTTAGAAGAAACCTATGATGCTCTAAACGCATGGGAATTTAAATGGAATGTAAAATCTAAAGCTAAATTTCCTATTACCTTTCTGAACGCATACCCAGACAGCCCAACAGAAATAATCTCACCTGATAATTTTGAAGCGTTTATTGGAATGGATGATTAA
>NW_014623583.1:0-260 GCF_000485595.1 Priapulus caudatus | reverse complement strand
GTAATACGCACTTACTAGGTAGGTGTGCGTGTGTGTGTGTGTGTATGTGTGTGTGTGTGTCTGTGTGTGTGTGTGTGTGTGTGTGTGTGTGTGTGCGTGTGTGTGTGTGCGTGTGTGTGTGCCGACAACACCGATAGCTAACAACAAGCTCGAGTGGGGTTATGGTAAAACCCGACGCGAAGTGGACGAAGCCGGAATTAAATCCCAGGCCAGGGACGTACGTAACGGCTAGATGAGTGAGGCCCTGGATACAGGCACAC
>NW_014623582.1:0-260 GCF_000485595.1 Priapulus caudatus | reverse complement strand
TTGTGTGTGTGTGTGTGTGTGTGTGTGTGTGTGTGTGTGTGTGTGTGTGTGCGTGCGTGCGTGCGTGCGTGCGTGCGTGCGTGCATCGTTACTTGTCGTTAGTTATTGCTGTTTAGCTTATTGAGATGAGAGGAGAGATGAGGAGTAGTGAGATTGAGATGTGAGGAGAGATGAGGAGTAGTGAGATTGAGATGTGAGGAGAGATGAGGAGTAGTGAGATTGAGATGTGAGGAGAGATGAGGAGTAGTGAGATTGAGATG
>NW_014623581.1:0-260 GCF_000485595.1 Priapulus caudatus | reverse complement strand
TGTGTGTGTGTGTGTGTGTGTGTGTGTTTGTGTGCGTGCGTGCGTGCATGTATACGTGTGTGCGTGCGTGCGTGCGTGTGTGCGTGCGCGTGCGTGGTGGAGAGAGTGCTGTCCCTCACCCCTCACGCCCCCTCCCTCTGTTACTCATGCGTGCGTGTGTGTGTGTGCGTGCGTGTGTGTGCGCGTGTGTGATGGAGAGAGTGCTGTCCCTCACCCCACACGCCCCCTCCCTCTGCTACTCATGCGTGCGTGCGAGTGTG
>NW_014623580.1:0-260 GCF_000485595.1 Priapulus caudatus | reverse complement strand
ATGTGTGTACGATGTGCGTGTGTGTGTGTATGTGTGTGCGTGTGCGTGTGCGTGCGCGCGTGCGTGCGTGCGTGTGGCGTGTGCGTGTGTGTATGTGTGTACATGTGCGTGTGTGTGTGTGTGTATGTGTGTGTGTGCGTGTGCGTGTGCGTGTGCGTGCGTGCGTGCGTGGGTGCGTGTGGGCGTGGGCGTGTGTGTATGTGTGTACATGTGCGTGCGTGTGTGTGTGTATGTGTGTGCGTGCATGCGTGCGTGCGTGC
>NW_014623579.1:0-260 GCF_000485595.1 Priapulus caudatus | reverse complement strand
CTTCAAGAAAGTAACTGCTAGTAATGCATTGGGTGAGCGACATTTTGTAAAATCTTTAATTTTAATCATTGTGAGCAGCATGCAATAGGAGATGTAAGTGTATGCAAGAAACTGAGAACAGTTGTGCATGATATGAAGAGGTTGTCACTTGTCACTGCCACCATGTGGTTCCATGCACTCAGTCTGCTGATTCTCCCTAAGCCCAGACTTCATACATATAGCTACGTTGTCTTCGTGTTCAGTTAACACCTACTTTATCG
>NW_014623578.1:0-260 GCF_000485595.1 Priapulus caudatus | reverse complement strand
TACGATAAGAAAGATTACTTTACGGTATTTGATTTGTAGAAGCGCATGAGCACTTTAAAGACGAAGAGTGGGATGGGCCGCCGCTAGCGCCTGAACCTCCCACGGAAAAACCAGAGAGCGAGACGTGCGAAGTGTGTGGTGAAAAACCCTGTGTTTGTGAGAAGCCTGTTGTTGATGGCTATTGCGATGAGTGCGGCAATGACCCTTGCGTGTGCGAAAAGCCGCCGCAGCAAATGGTAGAGATTGTATTATCTGACAAT
>NW_014623577.1:0-260 GCF_000485595.1 Priapulus caudatus | reverse complement strand
AGTCACACCCGCATATACACCCACGCGCACACACACGCACGCACGCACGCACGCACGCACGCGCGCACGCGCACACACACGCGCACGCGAGCGCACACGCACACGCACACACATACACACTCACGCGCACTCACACACACACGCGCGCACACACGCACACGCACACGCACACACATACACACTCACGCGCACTCACACACACACACACACACACACACACACACACACACACACACACACACACACACACACGACACACA
>NW_014623576.1:0-260 GCF_000485595.1 Priapulus caudatus | reverse complement strand
AGTTAATTTCAAAAAAAATTATTTCCGATGGAAGGCAAACCACGTTACATTGGAAAGATTGTGATGCATTAATTGCAGCGATTAATAAAAGCCCTGCTTATAATGATACTTACGCTCCAAAATAGAGTTAATATATTTATATTTTGACATGGTTATTACTGATGGTGTCATCTACAAATCTACAACCTACAATTTTATATTCTGATTAAGAAAAAATCACCATAACTAGTACAAAACCAATATTGACTAATTCATTAAAT
>NW_014623575.1:0-260 GCF_000485595.1 Priapulus caudatus | reverse complement strand
GCAGTATCCGGCCATTGATTTTCTGTATTACTCAAAAATGCCGTCGACGCACGCACGCACGCGCGCCCACGCACGCGCACACACGAGCACACTCACACGAGCACGCCCACTCACAACCGCACGCGCACACACGCACGCGCTCACACGAGCACGCTCACGCACAAACGCACGCGCGCACACGCAGACGCTCACACGAGCACACTCACGCACAAACGCACGCGCGCACACGCACGCGCTCACACGAGCACGCTCACGCACAA
>NW_014623574.1:0-260 GCF_000485595.1 Priapulus caudatus | reverse complement strand
TGGGGAAGAAATAGGTAGAGAAGGAAGGAGATAGAGAAGAAATAGGTAGAGGAGGAATGAGATGGAAAGGAAATAGGTAGAGGAGGAAGGAGATGGAGAGGAAATAAGTAGAGGAGGAAGAAGATGGGGAAGGGAGGGAGGAAGGGGAAAGGAGATGGGGAGAGGAGGGAGGAAAGGGAAAGGAGATGGGAAGGGGTTGGGGGAGAGAAAAATGTGAGGGAGGAAGGAGGATATACCAGACAAACTGTCGCCGAGGGAAG
>NW_014623573.1:0-260 GCF_000485595.1 Priapulus caudatus | reverse complement strand
TAGAAAGTTGCTTGGCATTAAAAAGCCTCATAGATAAATCTACGAGGCTTTTTTAGTGTTAGCTTGTTAAGGGCACAAGCAATTAATAGAGGTGCCCTTAAGAATACTTAACTTGCTTCACCTGGATAGTCTGCGAGACCTGGATTACTTGTGACATTAAGTAATTTAGGATGATTAATTTTAGGTATTTTTAATACGTTATCTTTGCCTTTGTTTTTCACAATATAGTCATGAACAACATCCCACATTAAGCGGCCTTC
>NW_014623572.1:0-260 GCF_000485595.1 Priapulus caudatus | reverse complement strand
ATTCAAACGCAACTTCTGGCACACCGATGACCCAGGTGCCGACGACATAAGCAAGATAGAACATCACGGGCATGGTCACAGGATTGGTGACCCAGACCAGGGCGACCGACAGCGGAAGATTGGTATGGAAAAAAATGGCACCGGCTGCGGCTAATACCATCTGAAATGGAACTGGCCACCATGCAAAAAAAAGACCGACAGCAAACGCACCTGCAATTGATCTTCGATTGAGATGCCACAGGTTGGGTTCATGTAACAAA
>NW_014623571.1:0-260 GCF_000485595.1 Priapulus caudatus | reverse complement strand
TGTGTGTGTGTGTGTGTGTGTGTGTGTGTGTGTGCGTGCGTGCGTGCGTGCGTGCGTGCGTGCGTGCGTGCGTGCGTGTGTGTGTGCGTGCGTGTGTGTGTGTGTGTGTGAGTGTGTGTCAAGCGTAAGTCATTACACATGGTCGCCAGCTCTTACAACAGATATTACATGGCCATAAAACACAGCCAGGAAGTCACACAAAAATCATGATGATGACGACAACGAAAACGACGATGACGCTACCACTATTGCTGCTGCTG
>NW_014623570.1:0-260 GCF_000485595.1 Priapulus caudatus | reverse complement strand
GACTCTATTAATATATACTATAGACTCTATTCCTATATACTATAGACTATATTCCTATATACTATAGACTATATTCCTATATACTGTAGACTATATTCCTATATACTGTAGACTCTATTCCTATATACTATAGACTCTATCTCTATATACTATTGACTCTATCTCTATATACTATTGACTCTATCTCTATATACTATAGACTCTATTTCTATATACTATAGACTATATTCCTATATACTGTAGACTATATTCCTATATAC
>NW_014623569.1:0-260 GCF_000485595.1 Priapulus caudatus | reverse complement strand
ATACGCACAATGCACGCAGCACTTTATATTGATGCGCTTGCTTTAATACGCACAATGCACGCAGCACTTTATATTGATGCGCTTGCTTTAATACGCACAATGCACGCAGCACTTTATATTGATGCGCTCGCTTTATACAGACTGCAGCCTCCTCCTCATCCGCCGTGGCGTGATCAATCTCGCGTGGCCCGCGAAGAAACCAATCTATTTCTCTCCCGCTCGCGCTCTCTCTCCCTCTCTTTCTCTCTCGGTCTCAATCG
>NW_014623568.1:0-260 GCF_000485595.1 Priapulus caudatus | reverse complement strand
TCAAAAAAACAAAAAACATAAAAAAAATAAAAAAAACAAACAACCAATAAAAACAAAAACAAAAAAATAAAAAAAATCAAAAAAAAACAAAAAATAAAAAAATCCAAAAAAACAAAAAACCCCCAAAAAAATCCACAAAATCCAAAAACCCAAAAAATACAAAAAAAACAAAAAAAACAAAAATCCAAAAAAATCCAAAAAACCCAAAAATAAAAAAAACAAACAACCAATAAAAACAAAAATAAAAAAAATAAAAAAAA
>NW_014623567.1:0-260 GCF_000485595.1 Priapulus caudatus | reverse complement strand
TATATATACGCAGAGCCTCCTCAATTTCAAGGTAGTCATCTAAATTTCACGCGGTGACGTCGTGCAGCGGATTTCTATCCAGGCGGTCGAGAGAGAAACCATCCATCCGATCGTTATCCACCGGGTGCGCAGTAGAGACGGTGCAGCGCGGCAGCAGGGTGGGTGGAGGGGGAGGGTGAGGGGGTAGGGTGAATCGGTTAGAGAGAGAGAGAGAGAGAGAGAGAGAGGAGGAGAGAGAGAGAGAGAGAGGAGGGAGGGGA
>NW_014623566.1:0-260 GCF_000485595.1 Priapulus caudatus | reverse complement strand
AATTCGCGTTACACATGATGGCATACAACCTAAGTCGCATCTTGGCTTACTTTTACGCTAAAATAGGGCTTATTTGGAACCATATACATCAAAAAGTCGCGATCATTGCTATCGCAATGAAATATCAAATTTTGCAGATAGACAGTGATCAAGTCAAATTCGCCCGTTAGTTATCATTTGGGCCGGGGTTGACTTGTATTTGTATATCCCAAAAAGACTTTTGCACCAACCTCCTTGCGGCGTAAAATAGATGGATGAGC
>NW_014623565.1:0-260 GCF_000485595.1 Priapulus caudatus | reverse complement strand
TCCTGTTCGTATGGCTCCTGCAGGTGTGAGTCAGTGATGACAGGCGTCGCGCAGCAGGCTGCTGAGAAGATAGACAGAACGAGAGCCGTAGCAGGAGCCACGTTCCTCTCACTGCTGCTGTCAGAGAGGTGAGTACGATGGCATCGACGTGGTGGTGGTGGTGGTGGTTGTTGTTGTTGATGTTGTTGTTGTGGTTGTGGTTGATGTTGTTGTTGTTGTTGTGGTGGTGGTGGTGGAGGTGGTTGTTGTTTTGGGTGGTT
>NW_014623564.1:0-260 GCF_000485595.1 Priapulus caudatus | reverse complement strand
CTCTCTCTCTCTCTCTCTCTCTCTCTCTCTCTCTCTCTCTAATACTCTCTCTCTCTCTCTCTCTCTCTCTCTCTCTCTCTCTCTCTCTCTCTTATATATATATATATATATATATATATTTATAAGCTGCTTAATTGGTTAGTGACGCATTTATTATACACTGACACCACAACAGAGAAACGCATGACGCATACACTATGTCAGGAACGAAAATAACAGAGCTTCCTAAGTAAACAAGAAACGAACAGCGCATAACAATT
>NW_014623563.1:0-260 GCF_000485595.1 Priapulus caudatus | reverse complement strand
TTAAGAATGTAGTGTGTGTATATTGAGCATATAGGTCCGCTCATGCTCCGGTGTGAGAGTGCTGGTGGATATCACCACCCCAACTCTCAGTTAGCAGTAAATATCTGCATGGATCTTCCTTCACCTCTCATTGAATATTTCTATTTCTTATTAAAATTAGTAAAGCAAGCCGAAACCACAGAGGCTTGAGAATACAGATATAATATTCGAGAAAATACGTAATTCAGAGGATAGGATTGAGTTAGTCGTTTTCAGACCAA
>NW_014623562.1:0-260 GCF_000485595.1 Priapulus caudatus | reverse complement strand
AGAGAGAGAGAGAGAGAGAGAGAGAGAGTGAGAGAGAGAGAAAGCTTGCCGCTTGGAAGCTCAACTCTGCTGCGTTGGTCGCTGTACTGGAATGCAGTGGTTAGCAACCGCGGGGAAATTCCTCCTCCCCTCCCAACTCGTTAAGGTGGGGATTTATGTTGAGAAATGAAGGCGGTGCTCCGAGTAAAAACATACAAGAAACGCACCACTGCTATAACTTATTGGGTGAACGTGTTGTGCCGAATGTCTCTCTCTCTCTC
>NW_014623561.1:0-260 GCF_000485595.1 Priapulus caudatus | reverse complement strand
CAGTACCAAGATAGCAGTGTGAAGATAGCAGTACCAAGATAGCAGTACCAAGATAGCAGTACCAAGATAGCAGTACCAAGATAGCAGTGTGAAGATAGCAGTGTGAAGATAGCAGTACCAAGATAGCAGTACCAAGATAGCAGTACCAAGATAGCAGTACCAAGATAGCAGTGTGAAGATAGCAGTACCAAGATAGCAGTGTGAAGATAGCAGTGTGAAGATAGCAGTACCAAGATAGCAGTGTGACGATAGCAGTACCA
>NW_014623560.1:0-260 GCF_000485595.1 Priapulus caudatus | reverse complement strand
GCGTGCGTGCGTGTGTGTGCGTGTGTGTGCGTGTGTGTGCGTGCGTGTGTGCGTGCGTGCGCGTGCGTGCGTGTGTGCGCGCGTGATACAGCGGTGTGATAACGATGCGCGTGCGTGCGTGTGTGTGCGTGCGTGCGTGTGTGCGCGCGTGATACAGCGGTGTGATAACGATGCGCGTGCGTGGGTGGTGTGCGCGTGCGTGCGTGTGTGCGCGCGTGCGTGCGTGTGTGCGCACGTGATACAGCGGTGTGATAACGATG
>NW_014623559.1:0-260 GCF_000485595.1 Priapulus caudatus | reverse complement strand
GTGTGTGTGTGTGTGTGTGTGTGTGTGTGTGTGTGTGTGTGTGTGCGTGCGTGCGTGCGTGTGTCTCTGCGTGTGTGTGCCTGTGTGCGTGCGTGTGTGTGTGCGTGTATGTATGTGCGTGCGTGTATGTGTGTGTGTGTGTCCGCGTGCGCACGCGCGTGTGTGTGTGTGTGTGTGTGTGCGTGTCTGTGCGTGCGTGGTGATTGTGTGTATGTGTGTGCGTGTGTGCCTGCGTGCGCGCGTGTGTGTGTGTGTGTGGC
>NW_014623558.1:0-260 GCF_000485595.1 Priapulus caudatus | reverse complement strand
ACCATAAACTCGACTGAAATAATCATTAATATCGAGTAGGCTATGTGTGATCAGGTAAATTATTTTTAATAACAGGCACAGATGGCTGTAATATATATTGGCAAGCACACAACCCCACAGTCGTACCGTAAACTCGACTGAATTAATCACTAATATAGAGTAGGCTATGTGTGATCAGGTAAATTATTTTTAATAACAGGCACAGATGGCTGTAATATATATTGGCAAGCACACAAGCCCATAGTCATGCCATAAACTCG
>NW_014623557.1:0-261 GCF_000485595.1 Priapulus caudatus | reverse complement strand
ATATATATATATATATATATATATATATATATATATATCAAGAATAGATAATATAACTGTTATTATTGTCATTAAAATAACTGTTGTTATTATCTACTCTTGATATATATATATATATATATACAAAACATTTATAATATATATAATTATTGTCCATTATATAAAATCTGTATTTATTATCTCTGTAACCTGTCAGCCTGGGCAACATTGCCAAATAGTCTATATGCGAGTCAATCACCCCTGATTAGTTCTCCACTTGTG
>NW_014623556.1:0-261 GCF_000485595.1 Priapulus caudatus | reverse complement strand
CAAATCGACTCGACTCTATAACAATTAATGAAATGGCGTCCCCTTTTGAAGGCGACTACAACTAACACATGTACCTCATGTGAAAAGTGAGTTTACAGAATTCTACAAAGAAATCCAGTAATTAAATGGAAATTATTCCCTCCAACAAAACCAACGTGGCTACCATAATAGTCAACTGTGTGGTGAGTTTTACATTGTTTTTGATGTATATGCATCATCATCGGAAATCCTTCCTTTCGAAATTCTTACGCACTTGAAAGC
>NW_014623555.1:0-261 GCF_000485595.1 Priapulus caudatus | reverse complement strand
TGCCCACACGCACACGTACGCACGCACGCACGAACGCACGCACGCACCGCGCGCGCGCACACACACACACAGACACACACGCATGCGCGCGCGCACACAAACGTACGCACGCACATACACTCACATATATTTATTAGACATAAATATAGATTTCTCTTCCTTTTTATATTAATATTATTCTCTCCACACGCTCACGCACGCACGCACGCACACACGCACGCACGCACGCACGCACGCACACATACAGATATAAACATTAGA
>NW_014623554.1:0-261 GCF_000485595.1 Priapulus caudatus | reverse complement strand
GAGAGAGCGAGAGAGCGAGAGAGAAAGAGAGAGAGAGAGAGAGAGAACGACAGAAGAGTGTGTATAGGGGAAGGGAAAGAGCGAGGGTGAGAGGGACAGCGAGATAAGGAGTGAACGAGAGCTAGAGGGCGGGGAGAGAGAGCGAGAGTGAGAGTGAGCGAAGGTGTGAGAGAAATAGGCGGAGAGTGAATATGTTCGAGAGGGTAAGTAAGAAAGTGAGAGCAGTAGCAGTAGTAGCAGCAGTAGCAGTATAGTAACAGG
>NW_014623553.1:0-261 GCF_000485595.1 Priapulus caudatus | reverse complement strand
CTCTCTCTCTCTCTCTCTCTCTCTCTCTCTCTCTCTCTCTCTCTCTCTCTCTCTCTTACTTCTCTCCTCTCTCTCTCTCTCTCTCTCTCTCTCTCTCTCTCTCTCTCTCTCTCTCTCTCTCTCTCTCTATCTATCTATCTATCTATCTATCTATTAATCTCTCTATTTCGCTCTCGCTCTCTCCCCTCCCAAATATATATATATATATATCGTTTTCTTTCGCTCGAACAATCTTGCTCTATCTCTCTCTCTCAAACGCAC
>NW_014623552.1:0-261 GCF_000485595.1 Priapulus caudatus | reverse complement strand
GGCACGCGGACTGCCTGCGACAGCAAAGCCCCCCCAACACTCCTCGGTACGGATTTACGCCCCTGATTATAGTCATATTGATATTGTCATCCTAGCATTTTTTTCACCGTGAAAATAAGTGTCTTCTGTACATGGATTTGTATCTGAATTACATGCAATAAAGATTTAATAATAATAATAATAACTAAAGCAGAAAAAGCAACGAGTGGGCTTAATTTTATAAATTAGAATGTGTAAGTAGGATGTATGAATTTAAGGTGT
>NW_014623551.1:0-261 GCF_000485595.1 Priapulus caudatus | reverse complement strand
CGGGCGGCGGCGTGTAGAAGGAGAGCACGAGCGAGATGACGGCAGCAATCTCGAGGATAATCAACGTGACGTCCTGCAACCCCTCCCCTCCTCCCCTCCTCCCTCCTCCTCCCCTTCTCCCCCTCTCCCTCCTCAATACTCACACTCTCCCTCGAGCGCGGGCGGCGGCGTGTAGAAGGAGAGCACGAGCGAGATGACGGCAGCAATCTCGAGGATAATCAACGTGACGTCCTGCAACGCTTCCCAGACGAGCTGCAGGAA
>NW_014623550.1:0-261 GCF_000485595.1 Priapulus caudatus | reverse complement strand
GTAACCAACCTGTATACCGGGTATCAGGCGTAATACATCGGGAATTGTTCTTGCGCCAGACGCTTCGATGGTCTCTTTGTCAATTACCGATATGCTTACGGGCGCATTTGGGACCGGCTGCTCAAGTCGATTGGCTGATAACACGACTGGCATATCGAAGAATAACTCATCAGCAGCGTAAACGTTTGCTGCGTTAAATGAAAACGTTATGAAAAGAAATAACAGGATATGACGATGGGTGAGTAAAATTTTATGTTTCAT
>NW_014623549.1:0-261 GCF_000485595.1 Priapulus caudatus | reverse complement strand
AGAGATGCTGGGATAGCAGGGATGCTGGTGGTAGCAGGGATGCTGGGGTGGCAGGGATGCTGGGATAGCAGGGATGCTGGGGTAGCAGGGATGCTGGGGTAGCAGGGATGCTGGGGTAGCAGGGATGCTGGTGGTAGCAGGGATGCTGGGGGTGGCAGGGATGCTGGTGGTAGCAGGGATGCTGGGATAGCAGGGATGCTGGGGGTGGCAGGGATGCTGGGGTAGCAGGGATGCTGGGGTAGCAGGGATGCTGGGGTAGCA
>NW_014623548.1:0-261 GCF_000485595.1 Priapulus caudatus | reverse complement strand
CTTAGGCCAGAAGACTCCCATCTTGTTCTCGCCAGTTCATGGCGAACTTGATTCCGCATTATTAGCCGCATGGATTCTGCGTGATAATTTGCTGGTACGATTGCAAATCCAGATGCATAAATTGCTCTGGGGTGATGGTCCGGGTCGGTAGCATATTTATGCGATTTTATCTTAACGTATCCTTGCAATGAAATGAAAAAGGCCGTTGTGTTGCTATCTGGCGGACTTGATTCTGCCACAACGCTTGCTATTGCAAACAAA
>NW_014623547.1:0-261 GCF_000485595.1 Priapulus caudatus | reverse complement strand
TCCCACAGTGAAAAGTCGACTAGCTCAGGGGTATTGATTTCTTGGTAATCACGTAAGCGTTGTTGCTCACGCATATACTGTGCAATGGCTTGGTAAATGGTCCAGCCTTTTGCGTGCCAGAAGACTTGCCCGGGGGCTTCTTCTTGCATATGAAACAAATCAAGTTTTCGCGCAATTTTACGGTGATCGCGTTTCTCAGCTTCTTCAATACGGTGAATGTACGCTTTGAGGTCTTTTTTATTGCTCCATGCTGTGCCGTAT
>NW_014623546.1:0-261 GCF_000485595.1 Priapulus caudatus | reverse complement strand
CCATCGATGGTGGTCACTTCAATATCATTAAAGCCCGCCTTTAAAAACCGTTCATGTAATTGCTGCTCACCAACCATCCTTGCCCATACCGGCGTTTGCGTGGGCATCTCAAAGTCTGGCACCGCCGTTTCTATCGACTTTTTCAATAACTTCATCATGTCGAAGTTTTCAGGATGATCCCAACAAACAACTGCACTGCGCCCACCTGGCTTTAATACGCGTTTCAATTCATTAAACCCTTGATCTATATCTGGAAAGAAA
>NW_014623544.1:0-261 GCF_000485595.1 Priapulus caudatus | reverse complement strand
AGCGTGTATACAGCGTGTATACAGCGTGTGCACTCTGTATGCACGCTGTATACACGCGATATACACGCTGTATGCACGCTGTATACACGCTGTATGCACGCTATATGCACGCGATATACACGCGCAGTGTACACGCTGTATACACGCTGTATACACGCTGTATGCACGCTGTATGCACGCTGTATACACGCTGTATGCACGTTGTATGTACGCTGTATACACGCTGTATGCGCGCTGTATACACGCTTACAGCGTGTATAC
>NW_014623543.1:0-261 GCF_000485595.1 Priapulus caudatus | reverse complement strand
TCCCTCCTCTCTCTCTCTCTCTCTCTCGCTCTCTCTCTCTCTCTTACTCAAAAAAACTAGGTTTCCTCGCAAATATCGTCTGCGTGGGCGCGCGTGCGTGTCTGCGTGCGTACGTGCGTGCGTGTATGGCACGTCGCCCGTGTACATGTACGCCGGGACAAAGACAAGACAAGGCAAGGCTGCGTTCTCTGCATGACGATAATCGAACGTTCGCACGAGAGAGATTCTACGGCGTTATTAACCCACCCTACACGTGTATGC
>NW_014623542.1:0-261 GCF_000485595.1 Priapulus caudatus | reverse complement strand
AAGAGTTAGTAGGAGTTAGTAGGAGTTAGTGGGAGTTAGTAGGAGTTAGTAGGAGTTAGTAGGAGTTAGTAGGAGTTAGTAGGACAAGTTAGTATAATAAGTAGGAAGAGTAGGAGTTGTGAACGCAGTAGCTATGTATCACCGCGTTGATTGCTAGCGCCATAGCTAGGCTGTCACAGGCGACGTATCCCGGCCGATCCAAGTCTTTGTGCCACTGCAGGTGATCCCGTGAGACGGATTGCAGCAAGCGGGCCTTCGGTG
>NW_014623541.1:0-261 GCF_000485595.1 Priapulus caudatus | reverse complement strand
GTTAATCACGTCTACACTCGATCATCGGACTGTCGATCATCATACCGTTAATCACGTCAACACTCGATCATCGGACTGTCGATCATCCTACCGTTAATCACGTCTACACTCGATCATCGGACTGTCGATCACGTCTACACTCGATCATCGGACTGTCGATCATCATACCGTTAATCACGTCTACACTCAATCATCGGACTGTAGATCATCATACCGTTAATCACGTCTACACTCAATCATCGGACTGTAGATCATCATACC
>NW_014623540.1:0-261 GCF_000485595.1 Priapulus caudatus | reverse complement strand
GCAGCAGTAGCAGCAGTAGCAGCAGTAGCAGTAACAGCAGTAGCAGTAGCAGTAGCAGTAGTAACAGCAGCAGTAGCAGCAGCAGTAGCAGCAGCAGCAGCAGCAGTAACAGCAGCAGCAGCAGTAGTAGCAACAGTAGCAGTAGCAGCAGCAGCAGTAGCAGCAGTATCAACAGTAGCAGTAGCAGCATCAGCAGCAGCAACAGCAGCAGCAGCAGCAGCATCAGTAGTAGCAACAGTAGCAGTAGCAGCAGCAGCAGTA
>NW_014623539.1:0-261 GCF_000485595.1 Priapulus caudatus | reverse complement strand
CACACACACACACACACACACACACACACACGCACGTACGCTGCCAATACACGCATACGCGCACACACGCATAGACACGCAACCATGCACGCACGCACGCACGCACGTACACATCACACGCAGACACGCACCCATGCTCGCACGCTCCCACGCACGCACGCACGTACGTACGCACGCAGATACGCACACATGCACGTACACAAACATACGCAGGCGCACGCACACACGCGCGCACGTACACAAACACATGCAGACACCAAT
>NW_014623538.1:0-261 GCF_000485595.1 Priapulus caudatus | reverse complement strand
CACAACCTTCTTCCTTCTCCCCTCCTCCTCCACCAGCTCCCTTCTCCCCCTTCTTATCCCCTTCTCCCTTTCTCCCCCTCCTCCTCCACCAGCTCCATTCTTCCCCTCCTTCTCTCCTTCCTCCTTCTCCACCAGCTTCTCCCCCTCCTCCACCACCTTCTCCCTTCTCCCCCTCCTCCACCACCTTCTCCCTTCTCCCCTCCTCCACCACCTTCTTCCTTCTCCCCTCCTCCTTCTCCACCACCTCCTTTCTCCCCTCCT
>NW_014623537.1:0-261 GCF_000485595.1 Priapulus caudatus | reverse complement strand
ACTGCACATTTTTTTGTTCTTATGATAACTTTCGCACCTCGTATATCGTCGCCGTTGGATTGCCCCCGTGCGCCTTCAACACGTGCAGTGTTGCACGTGTGCATGCGTTAGTGCGTGCGTAGGTGGCTGCATGTATGTCTGTGCGTGTGTGCGTGCGTTCGTGGGTGTGTGAGTGTGTGGGTAACTTTGACTGTGCATGCATACGTGCGTGTGTGCGTGTGTGGCTGTATCTGCCTGTGCGTGTGTAATTGTGTGCGTATT
>NW_014623536.1:0-261 GCF_000485595.1 Priapulus caudatus | reverse complement strand
AATAATCTAGTATATCCAGATTTCCCTGTTCCATTCTGACCATAAATTATAGTGAATCGGTCAGACATTTTTAAAGGTGTACTAGGATTTAGTGCATTTACACCAACCACTTTAGAGATAGAAGATATTTCGATTTTTTGAACATGCGCTTCTTTAGAAAATGCTACAGCAGGGACGCTCTTGGGTTTTGGAATTTCACTCCCTTCAAATTCGATACCAGCTTGTGCTCCGCATATCTTAAGCAAATCATTATAATCCTGC
>NW_014623535.1:0-261 GCF_000485595.1 Priapulus caudatus | reverse complement strand
AGAGAGAGAGAGAGAGAGAAAGTTAGATAGATGGATAGAAAGAGAGAAACGGAGAAAGATAGATAGACACATAAAAATAAAGATAGATAGTAGGAGAGACAGACGGAGAAAGATATAAAGAAAGAAAGAGGCGGAGAAAGAGAAAAAGAGAGAGAAAGCTTGCCAAAAACATCATTCTAAGGGATCATCGTCAATCGATTGTGGCGTACATGTGCACGCACGCCACGCTAGACCGTGATCTTAACTATATATATATATATA
>NW_014623534.1:0-261 GCF_000485595.1 Priapulus caudatus | reverse complement strand
CCTCAAGATGGTACCCTCAAGATGGCTGCCCCTCAAGATGGTTACCCCTCAAGATGGCTGCCCCTCAAGATGGCTGCCCCTCATGATGGTTACCCCTCAAGATGGCTGCCCCTTCTATTCCCGGGGCCGCACGCAGTACACGCGAAATGGAGCGATGTTAAGTGGCGGCAAAACAACAACACCCTACTTTTGTTGTTTGTTATTCTCGGTGATCGGGGAGCGAACTAGGTGCCCCATATATATATATATATATATATATAG
>NW_014623533.1:0-261 GCF_000485595.1 Priapulus caudatus | reverse complement strand
AAGGGGCAACGTGTACTAGCTGTGCACATTGTCCGTGGATGGCGATGAACGGTTTGCATAATTTATTGCAAGTGTTGAAAACGGGGGAGAATGAAATCTTTGTAGACGAAGCGGTACGGCTTAAAGCATTGCAGTCTACCCAGCGGATGTTGGATTTTGCTCGGGATCATCCTTAGGGCTAAAAATCCAGCGAAAACATCAGCTCCGCTAAATCAGGCTGCCATGTATATTTTTTGCATAAAAAAGCCACTAACAAACGCT
>NW_014623532.1:0-261 GCF_000485595.1 Priapulus caudatus | reverse complement strand
CTCTTCAATTTCAAATGTGCGTTTATCGGCGGGACTCTCTGGCATCATGGCGAGGGCGTTTTTAGCAATCTCAAACGCGGTTTCAATGTGGAGCGCGGTGCTGTGGGGCTTGGATGCCAAGGTATCGTAAAAGGCGGTAGAAAATACAATCGCCGCTGCATCATTGATGGCTTTGTTCATGCCCATCACATACGGCGTGACTTGAGCAATCGCATGGGCTTGGGTTTCGCTGTAACAGGCATTGAGGATAACGGCTTGTAC
>NW_014623531.1:0-261 GCF_000485595.1 Priapulus caudatus | reverse complement strand
CGTACATAGTACATAGTATATAGTACGTAGTACGTCGTACATATTACATAGTACATACTACATAGTACGTAGTACATAGTACGTAGAACATAGTAAATAGTACATAGTACGTTGTACATAGTACATAGTACATAGTACATAGTACGTAGTACATACATACTATATAGTACGTAGTACATAGTACGTAGTACGTAGTACATAGTACGTAGTACGCAGTACATAATAAATAGTACATAGTACATAGTACATAGTACATAGTAC
>NW_014623530.1:0-261 GCF_000485595.1 Priapulus caudatus | reverse complement strand
GGTTTTTTCACCACTAGAACTTACACGTGCGTGCGTGCGTGCGCACGTACACGTTCGTGTGCACTTAGACGTGCGTGCTGCATGCGTGCGTGTGCACATACACGTGCGTGCATGCGTGCGTGTGTGTGTGCATGCGTGCGTGCGTGTGCACGTACACGTTTGTACGTTCGTGTGCACGTACACGTGCGTGCGTGCGTGTTCACGTACACGTGCGTGCATGCGTGTGTGTGTACGTACACGTGCAGGCATGCGTGCGTGTGC
>NW_014623529.1:0-261 GCF_000485595.1 Priapulus caudatus | reverse complement strand
CCTGTAGGCTTGTTTAAGCCTACAGTCCTGCGAGCAAGCTTATAACCAATTTTTCTTAAGGGGCTTGCTACCTTGCTAGCAGGCCTGTAGGCTTGTTAATTGGTTATATGCGTGCTAGCAGGCCTGTAGGCTTGTTAAGGGGTTATAAGCTCGCTAGCAGGCCTGTAGGCTTCTTAAGGGGCTTATTAGCAGGCTAACAGGCCTGTTGGCTTGTTAAGGGTTTATAAGCTTAATGACGTGGTTAATTAATCATGACGTGGA
>NW_014623528.1:0-261 GCF_000485595.1 Priapulus caudatus | reverse complement strand
ACTTATCACTTTTTATGCAACCCGTTATCTGGGAATAATACCCAGATAACGCTGACGCTGCTATATTGACACACTGTTGTTGTCAGCCGCGCACGCCTTTGGCGCGTCCGGCTGGATTAGCCTTAATTAGGCGAATTACTACTTTAAATTTTAGAACGGTATCCACCAAAATATTCTTTTACTAGTTTCTTATGCGCATCTATTCTATCTAAAGGATAATTCATTGCCTTGATAGTGGCCTGTAAGGTCGGCGTGGATGTA
>NW_014623527.1:0-261 GCF_000485595.1 Priapulus caudatus | reverse complement strand
GACTGAGAAGAAGCAACGCTTCTTAAAAATCTTCCAATACTGCAACCCACTGACAGCAATGACGATGGTAAACCACAGTGACGCATTCTCTGCTTACCTGCCCTGTCGGATCTCCATGATTGAAGACAAACAAGGCAAATATTGGTTGTATGCTTTAGATATGGATATGATGATCTTGGGCGGAAAAACCTTACCGGATGAATTATTAAAAGAAGCCCTAAAAGTAAAACAGGTTATTTTGGACATTATGGAGCGTGGTGC
>NW_014623526.1:0-261 GCF_000485595.1 Priapulus caudatus | reverse complement strand
CTTTCAGCTAACACGGGCTTCCTTTTGCTGATGGGCACGCGTGATCGCCGCGGCAATTGCTTGGGGATAACTTTTGCGCATTATTCCCCCGCACCCCCTCGTGCCAAGGAGAGATATTGTTGCTTAAACGTCCAAAACAACAAAATGCCGCAGACACCCGCTGCGCGGGCATTTGCGGTAAACGAAATGCTACCCACAGTGTGATGCTTCTCGTCGATTTTTGCGCGGAAAATGCGCTTCTAGCTACATGTACCCGCATTG
>NW_014623525.1:0-261 GCF_000485595.1 Priapulus caudatus | reverse complement strand
CCCCAAGCACCTGCGTGGTCACACTTTGGTAAACGTATGTGGCCGCAGCTTTTTTTGGAGATGAAGGTTTACCTCAAGCCAAACACAGCATAGAATGAAACTCACTGTTTTTTAGGAGTTATATGCTATGAAAATAATTGCTCAAATAACCAACAACTTTTTGATGTTGCAAAATCCTGTCAAGGGGGGCTGCAAGCGATTGATTCAAAAGGGTGATTTCGAGCCTGCAGTGAAAACCAAGACCTGATGAAAAAGGGATTA
>NW_014623524.1:0-261 GCF_000485595.1 Priapulus caudatus | reverse complement strand
CACTTAGATAATAATTATCACTATCTGCACTAGCCAGAACATTAACTGGTTGCCCCCAGCTAGCTTGAGCTTTTTCTCCAAAATGGAAATTTTTTAACGGCAACATTCCAATCATCTTCGACACGCATATAACGTATGTCAGAAGTTAAATAATTTGTTGTCCAAGTACTATTAGTGTCTTTATTTTTGATTGATACGTTAGACAAAGAAAGATGTGATTCTAATTCTTCAAAATTATTTGCATCAAGAGATGCCCATATA
>NW_014623523.1:0-261 GCF_000485595.1 Priapulus caudatus | reverse complement strand
TATGGCCAGTTTCCCAATGCAGGGCTTGCTAGTGAAGTAGCAGGTTTTTGTGAGACCCGTTTAATCGGTGATGCACTGGCCGCAAGAACTGCTGAAGAAGCGGTATTTGATGGGTTGAAGGTGGCTTGGAGCCTTTGATGGCTGCGTAAGGTCAGGCCCTGGCATTTTGCAAAAAACAAAAAACGTCTATATCATGAGCATGAGTGCTAGCAGTTAAAAAATAGACACTGTAGAACTATTACTCGTAAGTTTAAATTGAAG
>NW_014623522.1:0-261 GCF_000485595.1 Priapulus caudatus | reverse complement strand
GACAAAATTATCGCTGACATCAACGCGAAAAAAGAGTCACCGGCAACACGTGTTGCTTCTAAAGGTGCTTTGAATGGTTTTGCTCCATTGCTGCCTGAGTTCTTGGGCGGTTCTGCTGATTTGACTCCATCAAACAATACATTTAACGACATGAGTGTTCGTATTAATGACGATCACGGTTCAGCTGAGATGAACTTTGCTGGCAACTACATTTCATACGGTGTACGTGAGTTTGGTATGAGTGCGATCATGAATGGTGTA
>NW_014623521.1:0-261 GCF_000485595.1 Priapulus caudatus | reverse complement strand
GACTACGCAGCGCGCGCCCATCGCGAGCGCGACCGCGACGCACGCGCTTCCGAAGTTGCCAGTCGCACCGCTCACGAGCAGGATCTCGCCCGCCCGCAGATCGGACGCGAGCAGCCCGCCATAAGGCACGAGCAGCGTATTGAGCGCGCACCATCGCGCGGCGTCAGCCGGATCGATAGCGCCGATCGGCACCGCGTTTTCGGTCGGCACGCGTATCTGTTCCGCGAACGGTCCGTCATGAAAATAGCGCTGCAGTTGATT
>NW_014623520.1:0-261 GCF_000485595.1 Priapulus caudatus | reverse complement strand
TGCTGCTGCTATTGCTACTACTGCTGCTGCTGCTACTACTGCTGCTGCTGCTGCTGTTACTGCTACTACTACTGCTGCTGCTACTGCTGCTGCCGCTGCTGCTGCTGCCGCTGCTGCTGCTGCTGCTACTGCTGCTGCCACCGCGTGTTTAATTAATTAGTTTGTTCGCGTGTTTTTACATACGTCATCTCTCATCTCTCATGTAAATTAATAGCGAAGAACACACAGAGAGACAGAGAGAGAGAGAGAGAGAGAGAGAGA
>NW_014623519.1:0-261 GCF_000485595.1 Priapulus caudatus | reverse complement strand
GTGTATGTGTAGTGTACGTGTATGTGTAGTATGCGTGTATGTGTAGTGTGCGTGTATGTGTAGTGTGCGTGTATGTGTAGTAGACGTGTATGTGTAGTTACTCTGTAGTATACGTGTATATGTAGTATACGTGTATATGTAGTGTGCGTGTATATGTAGTATACGTGTATGTGTAGTGTGCGTGTTTGTGTAGCGTACGTGTATGTGTAGTGTGCGTGTATGTGTAGTATACGTGTATGTGTAGTATACGTGTATGTGTAG
>NW_014623518.1:0-261 GCF_000485595.1 Priapulus caudatus | reverse complement strand
TGTAACTGCTGACTTGCAACTAACTGCTCGATTTACTGCTGTAAATACTACTGCACCTACATGTACTGTTAAAGCTAATGATGTATCTATATGTAGTGCTCAGTGTCGTAGGACCCCTGACCTACGACACTGAGCACTACATATAGATGCATCAGTAGCTTTAACAGTACATGTAGGTGCAGTAGTATTTACAGCAGTACATGTGAGTGCAGCAGTAGTTACAGCAGTATATTATGTAGATACATCAGTAGTTACAGTAGT
>NW_014623517.1:0-261 GCF_000485595.1 Priapulus caudatus | reverse complement strand
ATTCATTAATTGTGTGGCAATCAAAGTAATAACTGCAATTTTGACCGGTGTTTTGATGTTTTGTCGCGCATAAAAACCGGGTGCCAAGACTTTTACAAAATAAATCCTAATAAGCCAAGGCTATAGGCAATTAACGCTTCACGCGTCATCCATACGTCATGGGCTGTAAATTCACCGTAGAAAAATAACGTGGCTATTAGTGGGGTCGAGAGTAATGCTAATGCCACTGCAGCGGGTAGCGTTAACAACACAGTTAGACGT
>NW_014623516.1:0-261 GCF_000485595.1 Priapulus caudatus | reverse complement strand
GCACCCTCGCTCGCTCGCTTCTTTCTCCATGTGCGTGCTGTCTTGTTTGTTTGGTTTGTGTCGCCTTCGCATGCATGCCTCGGTGATATTGTGCATGCATGCTAGCTACCCCATCCACTGCCAGTGGCACATGGCAAGCCTAGGACCACTCCACGCTATACGTCCACATGCCAGTCCGGGCACACGGTTTTTTTGTCCCGTGTCCAAACAACATGTCGGGTGAAACAGAGAGCGTTTGTGTGAGAGAGAGAGAGGAGAGAG
>NW_014623515.1:0-261 GCF_000485595.1 Priapulus caudatus | reverse complement strand
CCTCCTCCTCTCTCTCTCTCTCTCTGTCTCTCTCTCTCTCGCTCTCCCTCTCCCTCCCCTCCTCTCTCTCTCTCTCTCTCTCGCGGTATTTGTTGTTGGTTAACTGCACGTTAACTCTTCTACGTGCTTTCACACGTCACCGGCGCGCAACAATGACGTAATTTAATACGTCATCCGCGCAGAACGGACCGCCGGCGCGAAAAAGGAACGCATTGTCCACGCAATCTCTCAACTCTCTCTCTCTCTCTCTCTTTCTTTCTC
>NW_014623514.1:0-261 GCF_000485595.1 Priapulus caudatus | reverse complement strand
ACACAAGCCGTCGTTGATTTAAAAGTGCTTGTAGAACAAATGCGCGAACAGATCCAAAATATTGAATGATTTTCCAAATTGTTAAAAATAAAAATACTCACTTCATCCAGTGAGTATTAAAATGAGGTGATCATGAGGGGCTAATATTGATTAGTTTAAGTTTTCAAGAAAAGCGGTAATTTCACGTTTTCCGTTGAAGATGAATAATACCTCTACTGTTCGAGCAGATTCATTCACTTGGTAGTAACTGGTATAGTTACC
>NW_014623513.1:0-261 GCF_000485595.1 Priapulus caudatus | reverse complement strand
GGGCTGCCGCGAGAAGTGATGATGTTCATGATCGTGTTTAGCAGACAACATCAGCAGCAGGGCTGCCGCGAGAAGTGATGATGTCATGATCGTGTTTAGCAGACAACATCAGCAGCAGGGCTGCCGCGAGAAGTGATGATGTCATGATCGTGTTTAGCAGACATCAGCAGCAGGGCTGCCGCGAGAAGTGATGATGTCATGATCGTGTTTAGCAGACAACAGCAGCAGGGCTGCCGCAGAGTGATGATGTCACGATCGTGT
>NW_014623512.1:0-261 GCF_000485595.1 Priapulus caudatus | reverse complement strand
CACAGTAGCAGCATCAACCGCATCAACAGTAGCAGCAGCAACCGCAGTAGCAGCATCAACCGCATCAACAGTAGCAACAGCAGCAGCACCAGCAGCATCATCAACAGCAGCAGCAGCATCAGCAGCAGCAACCGCAGTAGCAGCATCAACCGCATCAACAGTAGCAACAGCAGCAGCACCAGCAGCATCATCAACAGCAGCAGCAGCAGCAGCATCAGCATCATCAACAGCAGGCAACAGCGGCGGCAACAGCATCAGCAT
>NW_014623511.1:0-261 GCF_000485595.1 Priapulus caudatus | reverse complement strand
AGAGAGAGAGAGAGAGAGAGAGAGAGAAAGAGAGAGCGAGAGAGAGATACTCAAGTTCCAATTATCCCTTATGCGCCACCCTCATCATGGGAATTGAGTGCTCAGCATCCCTTGCGAGCCTCGTGGTAACGATGGCGGGCTGTGAGTGAGCGCCATCTGCGAACCAACCTTCCCGCCTAAATTCACTGCGAATCAACCTTCCCTAACCCTAACCCTAACACGCTAACCCTAAATTCACTTGTCAGCGCCAGCTATAGTACA
>NW_014623510.1:0-261 GCF_000485595.1 Priapulus caudatus | reverse complement strand
CATACAAGGTTACTATTTCTCGAAACCATTAACAGTGAATGAATTAAAATCATTTCGAGTAAATAAATTGTTGTGAAAAATTGATATAAAATCATTAGTATAAAATCACTGATATAAATTTCGGATCATTAACCTTTGTTCCAGTGCCTGCATCGGTCTGGTTATTTGGCAGTGGCTTGTTAGTACTATGTGGTGCGATGCGCAAAAAGCGTAGCTAATTAATGCGATTAAAGCAGCCGAAGTCGTGGCTACTGTTACTAC
>NW_014623509.1:0-261 GCF_000485595.1 Priapulus caudatus | reverse complement strand
ACTCTACCGCCATCCCCACCACCCCACTCTACCGCCATCACCCCCCCCTCCTACCGCCATAACCACCACCCCACTCTACCACCATCACCACCCCCACTCTACCGCCATCACCACCCCACTCTACCGCCATCACAACCACCCCACTCTACCACCATCACCACCACCCCATTCTACCGCCATCACCACCACCCCATTCTACCGCCATCACCATCCCACTCTACCGCCATCACCACCCCACTCTACCACCATCACCACCTCATT
>NW_014623508.1:0-261 GCF_000485595.1 Priapulus caudatus | reverse complement strand
GCTCTGCCGGGAGTAATAGTAACCGTCCTTCTGCTAACTCGACACAGACGTCGTCGCCCAAATTTTGCCCGTGATTGAAACCTTGTAACTGGGCCAGTAATGCTTGTAAATCGATTGTCACGCCATCGGCTGTAAACTGCAGGGTGAGTTGATGGGTGTCCTCACCATCGGCGTGATCGAGCTGCACCCGCCAGTTTTCGGCTGTCACATAGTGGTGGCGAAAGCCGGGAGCTACGAAAAACTGAAAACCCTTCGATTCAA
>NW_014623507.1:0-261 GCF_000485595.1 Priapulus caudatus | reverse complement strand
AGCATTAACGCGATTGCTGCAGGTATGCGCAATACGGGCTGATACAAAACGGCACTCAAATGTCGTACAAATGGTATTTAGTGAATGCAGAGCAGATGGATATTCTAATTCGATTCCAGCTAAGTGCTCCGCTTCATGATATATATCAATTGATCTAAGGCAAGGATTGCTACAATTGCGCTATGAATATAACAACAATCATTATTGCTGGCGGTCTTGCCCTTTTCCTAGGATTTATTATCGCTGGTATACTTTTTATCA
>NW_014623506.1:0-261 GCF_000485595.1 Priapulus caudatus | reverse complement strand
CTCTAACACACTCTTCCTTCTCTCTCACGCACCCTTCTCTCTAACATGCCCTTCCTTCTCTCTGCTCCACAGAAGAAGCCAGCTTCTCCCACAACGACGGCGTTGCCGGGACGACTGAGCGACTCCGTGGGAGACACAGACATGGAGATCCGCCACGAGGTAACCACGGCAACCGAAGCCCCTGCTACAGGGAGCTGCTGTTGCTGTTGCTCAGCCAACTGTTAATTACATAAGGAAGCAGATTTGTTTTTGCGGGTCGGG
>NW_014623505.1:0-261 GCF_000485595.1 Priapulus caudatus | reverse complement strand
CGTGCGTGCGTGTGCGTGCGTGCGTGCGTGCGTGCGTGCGTGCGAGCGTGCGTGCGTGCCTGCGTGCGAGCGTGCGTGCGTGCGTGCGTGCTGACGTGTATTTGGATGTGCGTGTGTGTGTGTGCATATGTGCGTGTGTTTGTGTGCATGTGTGTATGTATGCACATGTGCGTGTGTGTATGTAAGCGTGTATGTGCATATGCGTATGCGTACGCGTGTATGTGCGTATGCGTATGCGCGTATATGTGTGTGTATGTGTGT
>NW_014623504.1:0-261 GCF_000485595.1 Priapulus caudatus | reverse complement strand
GTAATGATGACGCAGCGAAGCAGTTCACCGCTGACACAGGCATCAAAGCCTTTAAATTTGACGTCAGTGATTTCGACGCCTGTCAGGCAGCGGTATCGCAAATCGAAAGCGAAGTCGGCCCGGTTGAAGTGTTGGTCAACAACGCCGGTATCACTCGCGATGGCACCATGCATCGAATGAATTTCGAAAAATGGAATGCAGTTATTCAAACGAACCTTTCTTCCTGTTTCAACATGTGTCGTGCCGTGATTGATGGCATGC
>NW_014623503.1:0-261 GCF_000485595.1 Priapulus caudatus | reverse complement strand
CGAGCAAAACATCGGGGCAATAAATCTGAGATGCTTTCCGCGTCAATTCTCCCGCGCCGATGCCGATCCAGGCGCAATCTCCCTCGTTATACGCAGCCGATCACAGCCGATCTATATGTGACAGAATGGCGCGGGAAACCGAGAATGGCCGTGGTCAGAGAATCCCCCCCCCCATCCTGCCACCGCCGCTACACCATCCTCTCTAGTACATGCCAATTAAAACCATTGAGTATCCGTTTAGGCACGAGAGCGCGCCTGATA
>NW_014623502.1:0-261 GCF_000485595.1 Priapulus caudatus | reverse complement strand
AGAGACATGATATACGTGGGAGACATGATATACGTGGGAGACATGATATACGTGGGAGACATGATATACGTGGGAGACATGATATACTGGGAGACATGATATACGTGGGAGACATGATATACGTGGGAGACATGATATACGTGGGAGACATGATATACGTGAGAGACATGATATACGTGGGAGACATGATATACGTGGGAGACATGATATACGTGGGAGACATGATATACGTGTGTATATGCGTCTGCTGTGTGGTGAGAT
>NW_014623501.1:0-261 GCF_000485595.1 Priapulus caudatus | reverse complement strand
TGAGGAAGGGGAGAAGGGAGAAGCTGGTGGAGGAAGAAGGGGAGAAGGTGGTGGAGGAGGAGGAGGGGGAGAAGCTGGTAGAGAATGAGGAAGGGGAGAAGGGAGAAGGTGGTGGAGAAAGAGGAGAGGGAGAAGCTGGTGGAGAAGGAGGAAGGGGAGAAAGGAGAAGCTGGGGGAGAAGGAGGAGGGGAGAAGCTGGTGGAGAAGGAGGGGGGAGAAGCTGGTAGAAAAGGAGGAAAGGATAAAAGAAGGGGAGAAGGA
>NW_014623500.1:0-261 GCF_000485595.1 Priapulus caudatus | reverse complement strand
TGCGTGCGCGCGTGTGTGCATGTGCGAGCGAACATGTGCGTGTGCATGTGCGCGTGCGTGCTTATGCGCGTGCGTGCGTGTTATAGAGTGGGACCTCATCTGCTAGTAAGCCTCGCTACATGTATGTTAGTTATTGCGTAGATCTCTTGACTAATTCCGAAATCGTAATGGTGCGCGATAAATGTCGGGAGAGTGAGGGTTGCTGGCAAACTCCACGACAGATGGCGCTCTCGCTCATGTGCTCAATCTATCCTGAGAGAT
>NW_014623499.1:0-261 GCF_000485595.1 Priapulus caudatus | reverse complement strand
CAGGTTTCATCGCGCTGTACGTCTCTGTCTCCAGGTTTCATCGCGCTGTACGTCTCTGTCTCCAGGTTTCATCGTGCTGTACATCTCTGTCTCCAGGTTTCATCGCGCTGTACATCTCTGTCTCCAGGTTTCATCGCGCTGTACGTCTCTGTCTCCAGGTTTCATCGTGCTGTACATCTCTGTCTCCAGGTTTCATCGCGCTGTACGTCTCTGTCTCCAGGTTTCATCGCGCTGTACATCTCTGTCTCCAGGTTTCATCGC
>NW_014623498.1:0-261 GCF_000485595.1 Priapulus caudatus | reverse complement strand
ACAAACACACACATATATGCATATACATCTATCTGATATATATATATATATATATCAAGAGCATATATATATTAGGAGTAAATAATCTAGAAGATTATTTGAGAGGTTACTCTTGATATGCATAGGCTTCTATGTCTCTCTGTCGCTCTCTCTCTCTCCCTTTATTTATATATCTCATAATCTTTCCCTATCTCTCTTCCTCTATCTCCCACAGTCCCTCCACCCTCTCTCTCTCTCTCTCTCTCTCTCTCTCTCTCTCTC
>NW_014623497.1:0-261 GCF_000485595.1 Priapulus caudatus | reverse complement strand
CCCCAGCCCTCGACGCTCGGAACCACAAACCCCGTCTGCTCTGCCGCGGCTAAATCCTTTTTTTTATCTCGACAGAGGACGTCACCGATGCTGGGCTTTCAGCCTCCACAGGCTTCTGTTGAGCGACGGGCTGCTCTTTAGATTTCTCGGCAGCATCAAGACGACTTAGCGCCTGACTTACGCTATCAGCGGGTTCATTCTGCCCTTCGACCTTACAGCGGATCAAGCCTCTGATCTGATCAAGGGAATATAGCAACGCGT
>NW_014623496.1:0-261 GCF_000485595.1 Priapulus caudatus | reverse complement strand
AAATAGCTAAATATAAAATAATAAATAAACGTGTCAATATGTAAATAAATAAACATTACATAACTAACCTGTAAATATGTAAATAAATCTCAATAATTCTGTGTTAATGAATAAATAATGGAATAAATTAAATAAATAATATATAAATTTATGAATGAATCTATAAATAAACTTGTAAAATAATAATAAATGAATAAAGAAAAGGTAAAAATTGTATATGTAAGATAGACAAGCCGCGGACTTGGTAATACATGCGAGCAG
>NW_014623495.1:0-261 GCF_000485595.1 Priapulus caudatus | reverse complement strand
ATACTGCCACTTTTCCTCCTTCTCTCGCCCTCCTTTCTCCCACCGCCTTCTCCCGTCCTCCTTCCTCCCACCGCCTTCTCCCGTCCTCCTTCCTCCCACCGCCTTCTCCCGTCCTCCTTTCTCCCACCGCCTTCCCCCGTCCTCCTTCCTCCCACCGCCTTCCCCGTCCTCCTTCCTCCCACCGCCTTCCCCCGTCCTCCTTCCTCCCACCGCCTTCTCCCGTCCTCCTTCCTCCCACCGCCTTCTCCCGTCCTCCTTTCT
>NW_014623494.1:0-261 GCF_000485595.1 Priapulus caudatus | reverse complement strand
ACACACACACACACGCACACACACACACACACACACACATATATATACAGTCATGAGACGTGACCGCTCCTGAGCCCGCAATAAGCATGTTGCAGTGTGGTGTAATAATCTGTAATACATAACCGCCCTCCGTGATATTTATATCGCTGCGTTGCTACAAAGAAACACCACGACGACGTGCAATTGTAGGCCTGCATGAGCGTAAGTGAACCCTCCCTCCCCACCCCCGCGTTCACCCCCTCCCCCCACCGCCGCGCTCAC